>NW_027069897.1:481047-628392 GCF_002906115.3 Quercus suber
AAGTGGGGGGGGGGGGGGGGGGGGAACTGAGAAGAAGAAGATGACAAAGTAGGGGCTGTGCGAAGTTGAAACAGCAAGTTAGCAACCCAGCACAGATCGCCAGTCACAACCTTCATCTTCCTCTTCGGCTTCTATTTCTTTTTCTTTCTTCTTTTTCTCCTTCTTCTCTTTCTTCTTTCTGTGGAGACTGCTGTGGTTTCTCACCTTCTCTCTGTTTGGGTTTGTTTTGAATTCTTTTTTCCTTTTTTATGTTTCCAATGGCATTGGTTCACGTAACTTGACTTGGAAGAATCCAGAGCCCCTCCTATACACGTGACTTGGCATTGGAAACAAGAAAACTTTTGATTTTTGAAATTGGCAAAATGTTTCAGCCATTAGATTTGCAGCTTTAAGCTGGTGATGTGACTATTGATGGATTGATAAGTAACAAATAAAATATTATAAGTACTTTGTTAATATTTACAATTTTTTTTAAAATGAAAAATATAGTGTTATAAAATATTTCACAACTTTTTTGTCACAATTATGATGTAGCAAAGTTTGAATGGTAGAGGAAAAATAGTGAGTCAACGGATACAATTAAGTATATAATAATTATTTTAATTTAAAATTACTAAGTGCCCTTCTAATTCCTATATTATTACAATATTACTATCATGAGTTTATCTAATCAACATATAAATGAATAAATAAAGAAATATTATATCTATGTATGCTTAGGATATTTTTTTTTTTTGAGAAACAATGTATGATTAGGATATGATATTTCTTATTTGTCCTATGAAAGTTATGATATAAAAATATATATTTGAAAGATAGATTTCTATATTTAATTGGGTCATTTAATTTAATTTTTCTATTTATACTAATTTAATATATTTATTTATATTTAAATAAATATTAAATTAATTATGACGTCATTACGGTTCGACTTCGATTCAACCTTGATTCGATCTTAAAAACCTTGAACCTCTCCCTTTTACGGTTCAATGAATGGTCCGGGTCTGAAAACCTTGTGTAAATATACTCATTTTATTTTCTCTAAAGTAACTATGCAATTTGAACAAGTTTTTATGTGACTTTTTTGAAGAATACCATATGTTCCGCACATTCTTTTCTTCCCAATTCAATAATGATCGGTTTTGAACCATGTATGAGAATTTACTTTACAATAAAGCAACTACAAAATTTGAATATTCTTGCTTAGATTTGTAATCACTTTTGAACAACTCTCATTTCTTTTTCTTTAAAGTAACTATGCAATTTGAACAAGTTCTTATGTGACTTTTTTTACCAGTATTGATAGGCCACAATCTGAATAACCCCTTGTGATTAAACCAATTAATTAATTAGCCAAATTGTTAATTAATCAATTAATCATGCAAACGCGTGGAAGCACAAACAAATCACCAATACACTAACTAAGCAACGGAAAATAAATAACACGGTGATTTGTTTACGAATGACGAAAACCTTAACGGCAAAAACCCCACCGGGTGATTTTCAGATCACCACTCCCGAAACTCCACTGTTATCAAATCAAGCAGTTACAAGTAAAGGAATCCTAAGTACCTTACCAACTTATAGTTGAACCCTTACCCCAATACCCAATTGGAATTGATCTGTAGCGACAGTTCTCACCTTTGATGCACGGCTCCCAAGTACGTGACTAACCAATGCGCAGATCCCAGTACGTGACTTCAAACACCAACTTAGAAGGAGAGGTTAGCTGCAAAGTTCTTCAGTTCATCCTACACGATGAAGATCAGGAAGATGTTTGGTCACAAAACCCTTTGGTGCAAATATACAGCAACTTCTTCAGAGAAGATGAACTAGGTCAAGAACTTCATCTTTTGATCACAATTTGCTTAAACAGAGATTGCTCAATGCTTTTGCAACTTGTGTTCTATTTGACGGCTCTTAAAACAATCATTTTATATGTTTAGGGTTAGAAGAAAAGAAGGCCCAAAAGCATATTCACGGATCCCAAGAAATCAGATCAAAAAATCTGATTTTATAATCTCGACAGATAGCAGGTGTCGAGGAGCTATCGAGCAGATGTCAAGCTTTAATGATTTTGCACTTCAGCTTGTTTTTCTTGGACAGACTTGATGACTTCAACACTTGATCTTGAAACCTTGTTTCTTGAAGTATTAAAAACACCTAAAACTACCCAATTACAAGTAGAATGCGTTTTGTCAAAGGATTAGCCAATTTACATAAATAAGTGACATATGTTCTTAACAAATGAAAACACATATGTCATAACAATCTCCCTCTTTGGCAATCCGTGACAAAACCACAACAAACAAATGAACATATGAGAGAAGTCATAAATCACTCAACTCATATTCACTTGTTGAATACAATAAAATCTATCCTATCACAAACCCTTGAAAAACTTTGCAAGAAAAGAGTTTATGGCAAGTAGACTTTGACAACCTGTATTTCTGAAACACTTTAAACAAAACTCATCAAGGCATCTTGTGTGAAACAGAAATAATAGATTGCACATGAAGAGAGAGGTAAAAGAAACATACATCCACATATAGAGAGAAAATAAGTACAATGTATGTAAAACTGGTCACAAGACCTCATATACAAGATCAATGTATCTAAAAAGAATAGAAAAGAAAAGATACATCAAAACCTCACTACATTCCTCAAAATATCAACACTTGCCCTATCAAAAATGTCTTATACTAACTCTTCCCTTAAGATGACTACTCTCATAATCCAAAACTACTCCTCCTTTTTGTCATGAGTGACAAAAGGTAAAGTGTCATGTAGACATCTTATCAGTAGAGCTAGCATCTCCATCATCATCATCCGAAGCGTCATCGTTATCACCATCATCATCATCATCCTCATAGTCAGAAGCCGCTGGAGAAGGTGGTGAAGGAGTAGCCTGAGGAGCAAAACCACCCATGGTCACCTGCCATCGTGCAATACGACCAGCACAAACATTCACCTGATACAACTCAGAAGAGAGTGTATCGAGGCGAGTATCCATGCGCTGCAGCTGTGCCATGATGTCTCCAAGAGATACATCGCCCGTAGAGGAAGAAGGAGCAGATGTAGATGGAACAGATTTGGATGGAGCTGAACGGGAGGGAGAAGTGGAATCCATCTGTCGCGAGCTAAACTAAGCCTCACTACGTTTTACTGTAGTGGCATCTATGGCACAGATGTGTGTGAAGTGGTCGGACAAAGAAAAAGGGATAGAAAAATGGCGTAAGATCCTCGTGATAGCGAAAGGAAAGATGAGCTTATCACGGGATGCCGAATCTAGATGAACATCTATGATAGAAAGGATAACATGAGAAGGAAAATCTATAGTAAGATGCTCTAAAAGAGATAATAAAAATCGAGCACTAGACTCTGTGATGGAGTTGTAGTGAGAGAGTGGATGGAGTACAAAAGTCATCACCATGTTTAGAAATCTAGGACCTTTAGCAAAAAGTCTACATGATGTGTACTGATGCTCACCCCAATCAGCTGGGCACTGACAAAAAGCAGAAATGAGCTCATCTTTGGACACAATCCTCAGACGCTCATAGGAAGGATAGTCAGGAAAATCTATGCTAGGAACCCTAAGCACATCCTCAACTAGTTGCGGTGTGACAGGGATGCGCGTACCTCAAAAGCGAGTGAAAAAGAAAGGTACTGAACGATCTATCTCATGCATGTTAGAGTAAAACTCCTGAATCAACACGAGAGGACATGTGACCGGGACGTCACACAATGACTCCTATCCCCTACTGTGAATGACAGAGGGAAGGTCAGTGTCGGCGAAGTTCGCCAAAATGACTTGGCGTTCCGAATGAACACCTCGTCTAGAAAAGTTCTCCAAAAATGCCTTGTGGGCATCTCCATCACGAAACTGAAGATTTAGAGGAGCAGAATCAAAAGATGAGGAAGCTCTAGAATGCAAAGGGTTCCGAGCCGGAGTGGATTTATGGTTGGGTGCCATAGACACTACTAACGTAAACAGAATGAGAAAGAGATAGAAAAGGAGACAATCAGAAAAGTCCCAAAACAGTTCACATATATCAAATATATTGAACAATAAGTACGTATGCATGAGGAATGCATGAACATGTGACATGCAAATTAAAAAGCATTATAGGTTCAGCCCAATCCAATCCTACCAGCACACAAACATAGAACACACATCTAAATGCATGTAAATATCATTCTAATGCACATGAAATGCAATGTATGATATTTTGAACACATTTAAGTGAAAGCCCAACCCAAAATTTCAAGAAAAACTTATTAATTTTGAAAAACTCCAAAAATTTTCAAAAACCCCAAAACCTAAACTCCAAAACATGAAATGCATGAAAAAGGAAGGAAAATGAGATCTTACCAAGTGATTAGAAGCAAGGTAGGGCTGAAAATCAAGTGGGTTGAAGGATTTGAGTGATTAGAAGCAAGGAAAGGAACCACCACGGACAGATCGAGAGAGATCGAGAGAAATGAGATCTGAATTGCGACTGAGGCTTAAATAGGAACCTCAATAATTCTCAACAGCTAAGGTGTTGAGAGGTATCGAGGAAGCTGTCGAGGTAGGTGTCGAGGAAAAGGCCTTCAACAGTTGAAGGTGTTGAGAGGTGTCGAGGTACAAGAACCAATTTCAAAGAACAGAAGCTCTATCAATCGAGAAGGTATCCAGAAGGTATCGAGGAGACAGGAACTTTCTCGATCGATCTACCAGGTGTCGAGACAGGTGTCGAGATTGCGATAAGAAAAGGTTTGAGAAGCTCGACAGATAACAAGGTATCGAGGAGGTGTCGAGGAGGTGTCGAGCCAGCAGTTAAAATTAGTTTTTCGAGAACTGAAAAATACAGACATGAATGCAATCCAACATACACCTCAACCATTGATCCAATCAACATATAAAGCTCTCAAAATCATCTCTCAACAAAAATTTAAGCACATGGATCCTCAAAAAGATACACATATACTAAACAAGTCTAACCAATTTTATTTTTCAAAAACAAGACAAGATAGTTTAGTGAGCATACATTAGCACATGTAAAACCTTTGTGATGGCCAAATCACATTGTACATGCACATGTATCAAAAGTAGCAAAGAATATTGCGTGTTGTGTGTGAAAAACATCACAAGATTGCATATGTGTATACATGTTATGACGATTTGAGATATGAGAAAATAACTTTAACTCACACACAATCATAACTGTTTAATGGGGACTATCACCTTCGAGGTACATCCTATAACTCCCACATCACCTAGAATACATGCTTGCAACCATATTTAAAGCATTTTTGATCTTTTTACTTTTTATTTTCTTTGCATATTTTCTTTTAAGCATATCATGCATGGGCATAAAAAGAGAGAAAAGAAATACCCAAGATGTTAAGCATTTGACACTGCACTTTTACTATGCCGAAGCATACAGGTGTCTTTGATACTGCACTTTCGCTATGTCGAAGTATACAGGTGTCTTATTATGATTGGCGAGCAACAGTGGTGAGATGGTTATTTATACCTTTCTCTTAGGATTTTCTAGTCCTACCCGTCAAAAAGAGTGATATGAGTGTTAAGTTTTAAGAGATAACTTAATCTTACTCATCACAAACAAGAGCCACAAAACTCATTTGCTTAGTTGTGTATAGAGATGCTCATCTAAGCTACAAGAGACACAAAGTTTAGAAAACTTTGTTTCATTAGCCATCCAAGGTACATAAGTACCAAAGTACACAAAACACACACTGTTTTTGTATTTTTCTAATTTTTCAATTTATTTTATTGTATTTTTTTATTTAAAAAAATAAACAAAACTGAAAGTAAACACACAAAAACATGTTAAACAAAGCAAATCATAAAACTAGACTGACTCAGCAAAAATGCAAAACACACAAGCAATGCAACAAACAAGAAAAACAAGAAGGGAAAAGAAAGTGATGAAATCACTTATAGTCCTTTTTCTTCCACACCTTGGAAGAACCTTTCTTTTGATTAAACCCTTGAACCAGCGGTGAGGGAGAGGAATTAAAACCGTTTAAGTTCGAAAGGGACATGAGGGCTTTTAGAAGATCTCCAAGAGGAGCAAGAGAGGATTGAAGCCGATTTTGGCTTCCAGGTGCTATCATGCCGTTGCTCTGTTGAGTGGCTAGCCACTTATAGCAATTTGGTCGAGTATGACCAGCAGCTCCACAATTATGACAGAGATGCTGCTTCTTTTGTTTAGGCTTTTGAGAGTTAGCCTTCTTAGCCTTAGGGTTTTTAGCATCTTTCTTATCTTACTTAGGAGGTGCTCTTAAGATAGATTTACCCTTATCTAAGTTCTCACTAGCTAACTCAATTTTAACATCAGTGTTTTCAATTTCAGTGTTATTAGCAAGAGAAGCAAAAACAGTATTACTAGTAGAAGCAGTATTAGAGAAAGAAAGACCATACCCTAAGCCTGTTCGATCCGAAGCAGATTTCTGATTGCTGAGTATCTCATCAAGCTTTGCACTTGAAGTCCTCTCCAATTGAACTCTGACTTGAAACAGTTCCGCTTCAAACTTCTTGGTCTTCTCAACCAAAAAGTTGTTCTCAAACCTCAGTGCTCCAATAGTTTGATTCGCCTCATCAAACTTTGTGGACAACTCTTCACGATCAAGTTCCACATCACTGAGCTTCTTAGTGGCCAGCCTATACAATTTCTCATGCTTCTCAGAGAGCTTGTAAAGCTTTTCATAGGCTGAATGGATATCATCTTGATCATCCATCTTCTTGAATTTGGACTCCACCAGTTCTTCTTCTTCATCTACTTCTTCAATAATCCCTTCAGTAGGATTGACTGTGGCAGTGAAGGCATTTAAAATTCTGTCATCCTCATTGTCGGAATCATCTTCGAGCTTAATGTCACTCAAGGTTACAGCAAGTGCCTTACTCTTCCCAATGCTCTTGAGATATGTCAGGCATTCATGCTTCATGTGACCGAATCCATAACATCTAAAATACTTTGGTCCTGCCGGAATTGTGTACTGACTGCCATCCTTAGCATCCTTCTTCCCTTTGTCTTGGCTCTTAAACTAAGAAGAACTGGATTGTCTGCAGTCCTTGTCGAAGTTCCTCCCATTGGCATTCTTCATAAACTTCTTGAACTGGCTTGTAATGTAGGACTTCATCTTAGAATCTTCATCATCGAAAGACTCATCTGTATCACTGCTCTTTGCCTTCAAGGCCATGCTCTTGCTTTTACCCGTTTTGCCAATCCTAGATAGTCCTAGCTTGTAGGTCTGCAAGTTTCCAACCAGCTCAGTCAAAGGAATTTTGTCAATATCCTTTGATTCTTCTATTGCCGTAATCTTGGCATGGAATCTTTCAGGTAGAGATTTGAGCACCTTCCTTACAACCTTGGGTTCAGGGATGGTTTTCCCAATATTAAAGGCTGAGTTTCCTATGTCTTTGAGCTTAGCATAGAACTCATCAAACAACTCATCCTCCTCCATCTTAATCTCTTCAAAGCTTGTAGTGAGCCTCTGAAGTTTTGAATCTTTGACAACCTTTGTTCCTTCATAGGTTGTCTGGAGGATGGTCCATGCCTCCTTAGTAGTTTCAGTTGAGGATATCTTTTTGAACTCCTCATTGGTAACCGCGCTAAATAGGGCATTCAACGCTTTGCTGTTGAAGTTTGCCGCCTTGATCTTGGCGTCATCCCAATCGGCCGGTTCTTCTTTTGGCTTGGTCCAGCCAATCTTTACAGCTTGCCACACCTTCTCATCTAAAGACTGCAAGAAAGCTTTCATGCGTATTTTCCAGTATGCATAGTTAGTGCCATCAAATAAAGGAGGTATGATTAATGGTTGTCCTCTATATGACAAACAGGGGTCAATGGATCAACACAACAAAGATTAAAACTAATTAGAGTGTGCCTGCTCTGATACCACTTGATAGGCCAGAATCTAAATGATCTCTTATGATTAAACTAATTAGCCAAGTTGTTAATTAATCAATTAATCATGCAAATGCATGGAAGCACAAACAAATCACCAATACACTAATTAAGCAGTAGAAAATAAATAACACGGTGATTTGTTTACGAATGGAGAAAACCCTAACAGCAAAAACCCCACCGGGTGATTTTCAGGTCACCACTCCCGAAACTCCACTATTATCAAATCAAGTGGTTACAAATAAAGGAATCCCAAGTACCTTACCAACCTACAGTTGAACCCTTATCCCAATACCCAATTGAACTTGATTTGTAGCGACAGTTCCCACCTTTGATGCATGGCTCCCAAGTACGTGACTAGCCAATGCGCGGATCCTAGTATGCGACTTCAAACACCAACTTAGAAGGAGAGGTTGGCTACAAAGTTCTTCAGTTCATCCTACACAATGAAGATCAGGAAGATGCTTGGTCACAAAACCCTTTGGTGCAAATACACAGCAACTTCTTCAAAGAAGATGAACTAGATCAAGAACTTCGTCTTTTGATCATAATTTGCTTAAACAGAGATTACTCAATGCTTTTGCAACTTGTGTTCTATTTGGCGGCTCTTAAAACAATCCTTTTATATGTTTAGGGTTAGAAGAAAAGAAGGCCCAAAAGCATATTCACGAATCCCAAGAAATCAGATCAGAAAATCTGATTTTATAATTCTCGACGGATAGCAGGTGTAGAGGAGCTATCAAGCAGGTGTTGAGTTTTAATGATTTTGCACTTCAACTTATTTTTCTTGGACAGACTTGATGACTTCAACACTTAATCTTGAAACCTTATTTCTTGAAGTATTAAAAACACCTAGAACTACCCAATTATAAGTAGAGTGCGTTTTGTCAAAGAATTAGCCAATTTACATAAATAAGTAACATATGTTCTTAACAAATAAAAACATATATGTCCTAACAAACATCATGTGTTCCACTCATTCTTTTCTTTCTAATTCAATAATGATCAGGTATGAACAATGTATGAGAATTTACTTTTAATATAATACCTATGAAATTTGAATAAGTTCATACTTAGATTTGTAATTACTTTTGAAGAATTTAAGTTATATTCATTTCCTTTTCTTTAAAGTAACTAAGCAATTTGAACAAGTTCTTATATGACTTTTATTTTTGGGTGATTGTGTGTTCCACGCATTCTTTTCTTCCTGTAGGGTCTGTTTTTGTAGCCCAAGCCTAAAGGATATGGGATGAAGGCCCAACAAACCCAGCACAATGAATTTGTAGAGAGTGGATCGAAGGTTTAGGCGCTGGCCGGCATGCATGAAGCATGAACTACTTTCCCTTTATTGAAAAATACTAAGAACAAGTTACAACTGGGGGATGCTCCTCGGACCATGGCCGAGGAGGTTTTTCTTCCTCCCTCACCCAGAACCCCCCCATTTTACACTTTGCTTCCCTTTCTTATATATCTCTCACTCTCACCCTTCCTTCTTCCTTCTGTCGATCATCTATTAGCCTCCCCCCTGACCGTCTGTCCCATCGGAGGTCATATCCATGCTCAAGTGGTTCACCCTGATCGATGTCGCCTTGCCAAGGGGTTACATCTCCATTAATGCGGCCAGAAGGGTTAGGTGAGCGTATTCAATACCGAGGTGACAGTTCGCCCAGGGCTTGCCCCTTCTCCGTACTTCTGTTGCCGACGCGTGGCACTGGGAACTCTCCTGAGGTCTCGGACGTCCGAGGACAGGGTCATCTTCGGACCCATCAAGCATCCTCGGCGTGGGCCATTTGGGCCTGGCTTGGAGTGGGCCAAGGCTACCCGATTTTCTGGCCCCACACTTCCTAATTTAGTAATGATCAATTGTGAACTATATATGATAATTTACTTTTCAATAAAACAACTATGAAATTTGAATAAGTTTTTTCTTAGATTTGTAATTACTTTTGAATGATGTATGTAATACTCATTTCATTTTCTTAAAAGTAATTATGCAATTTGAACGAGTTCTTATGTGACATTTTTTGGACTACTTCATGTTCGGAGAATCCTTTTCTTCCCAATTCATTAATGATTGGTTTAGAACCATGTATGATAATTTACTTTTCAATAATGCAACTATGAAATGTGAATAAGTTCTGCCTAGATTTGTAACAACTTTTGAACAATTATTTCAATACTTATTTTCTTTTGTTTAAAGTAATTATGTAATTTGAACAAGTTATTATGTCACTTTTTTAAGAATACCACATGTTCCACGCATTCTATTCTTCCAAATTCCGTAATAATGTTTTGAACAATGCATAACAATTTATTTTTCAATAAAGCAACTATGAAATTCGAATAAACTCTTGCTTAGGGGTGTCAATTCGGGTTAGTGTGTCGGGTTCGTGTCGTGTCGAGGTAGGGGTATTCGACTAAATGGCTCAACCCTAACCCAACCCATTTAATAATCGTGTCATGATCCTTCAACCCTAACCCGACCTGTTAATAAGGCAGGTTGACCTGACCCAACCCATTTGACATGCTTAATAAACGAGTTGTGTTGGGTTGATACGAATGTAATACAACCCATTTCAACTTGCATAATATTAAATATAACATCTATATAGAAATAATTATTTTTACATCCCAAAAAGCAGTGCTTACACTTCAAGTCTTCAACCCACATTCAAAATAATATAATTCAATAAAAATATAACATTCATCTAGTAATAAGTTCTTTACATTCCAAAAGAAGTGCATACACTTCAATTCAAATTCAAAATAACAAAGTTTCACGAAATAAAATAACATAGTTCAACAAAAATATAATATTCTTGGAACTCGCCAAATGCTAAGTATCAATATTGAAAGAATTTGAGCAAACAGTAGACTAATCCTGACTATGACCACGATTATCATCTATAAATTCTTTGTTGATGTCCGAATTCATAACATCTTCCACAAACTCATCCAATTTCATTTGTGTAAGTTCTATGCCACCAAAAAAGAAGAAGAAGAAGAAGAAGAAGAAGAAAAGTATTAGTAGTTCTAAGGTCTGTAAAGTTTCAATTTCCAATTCTATCCCCTGTAAATTTTTGTAATTACTTACTTTTCTTTTTAAATTTAAAATATATGTTGGATATAAAAGGTATTTGACAAATCTAAAATAAAATAAATATTTATTTGTTATATGAGTTAAACGGGTTGTGTTAAGTGGGTCATTTCGGGTTGACACAAATTAATTGGCGTGTCAAACGAGTTTATTACGGGTTACGCGGGTTGACCCGTTTATGACCCATTTCTTATCGTGTCGCTTTCGGGTCGACCCGTTTATGACCCAAACCCATTAAGGCCCAACCCTAACCCGAAAAAACCCTTATCAGGTTCATGTCGTGTTCGCGGGTTGGGTCGAACATTGACACCCCTACTCTTGCTTAGATTTTTAATCAGTTTTGAATTATGTACTTAATGCTTATTTCCTTTTCTTTAAAGTAATTAAGCAATATTGGACAAGTTCTTTTATGACTTATTTAATAATACCGCGTGTTCCACAAATTCTTTTGTTCTTAATTCAATAATGATTAGTTTCAAACCATATATGATAATTTACATTTCAATAAAGCAACTAGGAAAATTGAATAAGTTCCTCCTTAGATTTGTAATCACCTTTGAATAATGTACTCTTTCAAGTAACTATACAATTTGAATAAGTTTCTACGTGACCTTTTTTGGAGTATCGCGTGTTCCACACATTCTTTTATTCCTACTTCATTAATAATTGATTTTGAACCATGTATGATAATATACTTTTGAATGAAGCAACTAAAATTTGAATAAGTTTCTTCTTAGATTTGTAATCACTTTTGAACAAGTTATGTAATTCTCATCTCCTTTTCTCTAAAATAACTATGCAAATCAAACAACTTCCGGTATATGTAACTTTTTTTGGTATATTACATATTTCACTCATTCTTTTCTTCTTAATCCTGTTACGATTATTCTTGAATAAAGCAACCATTAAATTTGAATAACTTTTTGCTCTGCCCTATATTCACTTTCAAACAATGTACGTAATACTATTATTTTTTCTTTAAAGTAATTGTGCAATTTGAATAATGTTTTGTGTCATTTGCTGGTATATAGCATGTTTCACACATTGTTTTCTTCCTAATTTAGTAATCATCAATTTGAACCATGTATGATAATTTACCTTTCAATAAGGCAATTGTAAAATTTTAATAATAGCTCCTACTTAGATCTGTTTGGTATACTGCTTGTTACATATATTCCATCCTTTTGAATTCAAGAACTATCATTTCCAAAGAATGTAGCCATTTTTCTCTTTTGAATAAAACAATTGCATAATTTGAATAAGTTTGAGTGTAGCTTTATGTTGTATGCCATTTTTGGTCTATATATTTTATTTTTCTTAATTTAAAGCTGATTGCGTTTGAGCAACATAATGTCCTCTTATTTTCCTATTAAGGCAACCTTATCATTTGAATAAGTTCTAGTGAGACTTTATTTTCCCGTTAAGGCAACATAAATGTGTACTCCCCCCTCTCACATGAATTGTGGGTCTCACCATAAATTTAATTAGTAAAATAATATTATGATAATATACCTTCTTATAATTTTAAGGTTACATATATGAATTTTTATCCATAGATATAAGAGAGGTAAGAAAAAAAAAATTCAATACAAATTTTTTGAGTTTGGAATATTATTTAAAAAAATAAGAATATAATTTTGCTAGAGGACCTATTTAAACTTGCTTCTAGTCAGTTAAGTCACTTAAGTGAGAGACTTTGAAGCTTCTTGGTCACTCTTGTTTAATTGATGGTAAAATCAGCCTTTTACAAAGCTTCTAGATATTCTAAAAATTGTGGCCCTAGAAAAGTTCCACAAGAGGCAAAATAGATTTCAGTTTTGATAAAAAAAAAATGGAGAGAGAAACTTCTAAAAGAGATATAGAGAAAGAAAATTATAGAACAGGATGAGGATGCTTTGTAACAAACCTTTCTCCTATAGCCCATCACGATGAGGATGGTTTGAAAGCTAAGGCTAAGTACAACCATAGCCGGTATCTCCCGTTCACTGAAAATTCTCCTCATTCTTTCTGAGAAAATGTCGAACAACTTTAACATCATTGTCAAATTCAAATTGCTGCCCACTGAAAAATGGCACATATATATGCATTTATTAGTTACTAAGTAGGAAGAACACACACACACAGAGAAGCAAATGATTAAGGCTGGCTTTCAATCTTCCCAAGTGCATGGCAAGGGGTTCCCTATTATGTAGATATATGCATGGGTTTGAACTTTGCTGAACTCAAAAACTGCCACAAAGTGTGGTGATATTCTATTGGGTTTGTAAGCCAATGTAGCCTATATATATAACTAAGCAACTACTTTACAGTGATTCTCGAGTCCATGACACGGAAGATGAGAATTTTTCTGTGGCGTGCTTCCCTTGATTTAGTATAAATTCTTCGGTAAATGAGTTTTGCTCTCACTTTATTCTTGTATATTTGTTCGGACGGAGAGAGAAAAACATTAGAAAGAAGAAACACGGTTCACAGGGTAGTATTCTACAATTCTTTAATATTTGTTCGGACGGAGAGAGAAGAAAAACGTACAGAAGACGAAACACGGTTCTTAGGATAGTATTCTACAAGCAAAATGATGTTCTAGTGCCCATATTTTAATGCAAGAAAGGCCCTTTTTAGTATGAATTCTTCGGTAATTTAGTTTACTTTCACTTTATTCTTTAATATATTGTTCTTACAGAGAAAAAAGAAAAACATACAAAAGAAGAAACACGGTTCTTAGGATAGTATTCTATATGCAAAATGCTGATCTAGTACGCTCATATTTAACGGGGCAAAAATATATACATAAAGAAATATAATAAAATAAGTTTGGGTTCTCTTATTATTTAAATTTCTGCAAAGATATTTTGGGCACTAACATGTGCTGAACCACAATATATATATATATATATTTTTTTTTTTTTTGGTAAAAGGGAAATATTATTAAACACAAAAGGAAACACTACACAAGAACAGAAGCCATACTGGCAACAACAAGTCTACAATAATACAAGCTATAAGGTTGAATTTTATCAACCATCTTGTTGATTTTATTCCGTGACAATTTGCTTGTAATTCAGCACTTAGTAACCCTGTATTTAGGTGAGATTCATGTAAGGGTAGAGTATGAGAGAGTGTGAAGAAATGCTCAAGATTATGCAAAGAAGCAAGGACTCGCGGCTCGGACTCGCGACTGGCAAGCTGCCAACTGCAGCACACATGAGAAGCATGCGGGGAGGTGAAGGGTCACACCAGCTGTCACACTACAAAACAAAAGTCCCAGGCTGGCTAGGCCGTTAACTCGTGGCTTGAACTCGCGACTCAGACTAGTCGCGAGGCTAAGCCGCCAACTTATCCTGTTTGGGAAAAACTGACTCTTCGCATTCCCTTCTCACCCCACTATATATAAACTCTTATACCCACAAAATATAGAGAGCTTCTAAGAGAATTTTGAGAGAAAAACCCTAGAGAAAAATAAGATTGTTTCATCCCCAATCTTCACTAAGAGACTCTTCAAATTCCTCTATTCTCTTCCTCTCCATTAATACATCCTTGAGAGATTCTTGACCAATCCTTTTTTCACCACACCCTCGTCTATGAGAAGGTTTTTTGGTGCTTAAGGAAGCAGTTTGGAAGGGACCAATGATTATTGGCTCATGCTATGGGTTATAGCGGAATCTGGTAAGCTAGAGAAGAAAAAGGTTCAGTGCAACCTCGTTGGAGCAAGAAGCTTGGAGGGCTTAAATACCTGGGTAGATTAGGCTTGGAGGGTCTATAGTTGTTCATGTATCCCAACCACATTTTCTAATAGATTATTGATCGCTTGGAGGGTGGCGGAGAGGTTTTATGACGAAGGCTTTGGTTTCCTCTTCAATAACACATTGCGTGTTGTCCTTGTGTTTGCATCTCTCTTCCATTTATTTTTACTTTTTATTTTCTGTTGTGGATGTAATTATAATTGGCTTAGATTGTTTATCAATTCTGTGTTTGGCTTATATTCATGTTCCGCACATTAATTGTTTGATAATAAGCTTGAATTGGTAATTTGTAATTGGGGGTCAAAACGTTCATAGTGTTTTCAACACTATTTGAACTTTCAATTGGTATCAAAGAAGATGCACTTGTTGTGGTTTAGACACCTTAGTGCGATCCCTGACCCCGTTTTGAGATGGATAGGTCTCAATCTCTAAATGTACCACCATTTTTTTATGGTAATAATTATGGATTTTGGAAAGTCCAAATGAGAGCATTTTTGTGTTCTATTGATAATGCTGTGTGGGATGCAGTTGAAGTTGGTTGGACTAGGTCGGAGGCTGCCGAATCCACTTGGAATAAGGCAGCTCTTACGGCAGCTAATGCTAACAGTAAAGTATTGAATGCTATTTTCTGTGGTGTCTCTCTAGAAGAATTTCACAGGATTTCACATATTACTATTGCTAAGGAAGCATGGGAGATTCTGGAGACTACTTATGAAGGAACAAAGAAAGTGAAAGACACCAAGTTACAAATGTTGACCACTCACTTTGAGGAGCTCAAGATGAGTGAGGATGAGTCCTTTGACTCTTTTTATAGTAAGCTGAACGAGGTAGTTTTCGGCAAATTCAATTTGGGAGAAAAGACGGAGGATTCTAAAATTGTAAGGAAAATCCTTAGGTCACTGCCAAAAAGTTTTCGTGCCAAAATAATGGCCATTGAAGAGAGCAAGGATCTTGACGACATTAAAGTCAAGAGCTAGTCGGTTCATTACAGACGTATGAATTGTCATTGCCCACACAGAAGAAGAGAAAATCTCTTGCTCTTAGAATGATTAATGAAAGAGTGGTATCTCATGACTCTTCGAAAGAGGATGCAGTAGAAAAAGATGTGGCGTACCTTGTAAAAAACTTCCGGAAATTCTTGAAACTCAAGAACGGTGGGAAATTTGGTGACAAAGGAAAATTTAAGAATTCCGGGAAGGAGAAGAAAGAATTTCGAAGGAAAGATGGTAGAGATTCCCAATCTTCTTAAGGAATCATATGCTTCGAGTGTAATGGACATGGACACTTTAGAAAGGAATGTCCCAACTATTTGAAGTCAAAAGGAAAGTTCTATGTTACTACTTTAAGTGACTCAGATTCATCAAACTCTGACTCTGAAGAGAGCTGTGATGGAGAAGGAAATTACTCCGCATTCATGACCATTGCACATGTGGAATCCTCAGTTGATTTGGGTTCACCTGTGAAGGAGCATAGTGAGCATTCTGATTTGGAGTCTATTGGGATTGTTGAAGAATCAGAGGCTGAAGAGGATGAAGATACATCTGGTCTTCAAGAGAATTACGCCTTACTCCTTGAGAAATCGGCTGAGTATGCAAGGGTGGCAAAGGCAGCTGTGAAGAAGATGAAGAAAACTGAGAAAGATTACAAAAGTCTTTTGGTACGATACAAGGAGGCGAAGTGTGAGATTGAAACACTAAATGGTGAGCTATCAAAAGCTTACACAAAAGTGAGTGCAAGCTCATGTCAAGATAGAGAAGGTCTCATCCAAGAAGTTAGAAGATGTTATTTCGTCTTAAAAACCTTCCTCAGACAAGTCCGGGTTGGGATATACTGAAGGGAGTAGCTCATCAGCCAATGTCACCAAAGAAGTGAAGTTTGTGAAGGCCAAAGAAACGATTGTGGATAAGTCTATTCCTGAGAAAGTTAAGGTTGAAAAGAAGAAGAACGTGGCCGATCAATGGGTGTTTAATAAGTCTCGTAATCAATCAAAAGCCAGATTTGAAGCTAGAGGAAGACCACTTCCAAGATCACAACAGGGTCCTAGAATGAATCATTTTTGTCACTTTTGTGGATTGCAAAGACATACGAGACCCAACTATCATAAGCTGAGAGAGTTAAATAATACAAACACTCCTCGATCACGAGGAAGAAGAAATGACAAGAGGTCTTGGGGTGGTGAGCAATCTAAAAGTCAAAACTGTGATCCCGGAATGATGGACGTTATGAAGATGATCAGTGCCTTCACCAATTGCTTGGAAAGCTTCACAAGAAGGTTTGAAAGTCCTAACTCTCGTACCCAATCCGTTAAGGATATCACCCCAAACGCACGTGACGTGTGGGTGACGAAGGGTACTCATGCATAAGCATTACAACATGTCCATACATTAATTCTTCCCATGTTTATGAATATGCCTGGTTGTGTGCTTCTTGCGAGTTTTTGAGTTGTTATATTGTTTGTGTGTTTGTTTTTGGTCCAAATGTTTTTACGTTGTTATTTTTATTTGTTTTTTATCATCCTTTTTACTACTTTTGTGTCAAAAATCCAAAAACACATAAAAAAAGTAGAAATTCCTAAAAAGTTTGATCGGCATTGTTGAGTTTTGTCTCAAAGCATGTTTAGCGATGTACCTTTGTACTAATGGCTTAGTGCATCTACGAGCTTAGCTTGTTTCTTATGCACTCATATTATTGTGAAAGAAATCTTGAGATCTATGTGATTGTTGTAAATAGATCTTCAACTTTGTCATGAATGATTAGTGAATGGTTTTGTTGATCTTGAGACATGCATAGACTTGTGCCTATATATCTTCCCACTTTTATTTTATTGCTTTACTCAAAGAGCTCACCAAATGTAAATCTCTAAATGAAAAGAGATTTTGAGCTGCAAAAGCTTGTCACACATACTAGTATTTGACTATGAAAAAGGAAAAGTGACCAAAATAAAATGTATGATGCCCAAAAAGCCAAAAGCTAACTCATCAAATTGAAATATTAAAAATTTCAGGCATCGATCTCACAATGAGATGTGTTGATTCAAAAGATCAAATGATATGATGTATATAGAGCCAAATGAAAAGTTTCAAAGAAATGTATTCCAGTTTTATGGGAGGTCATATATGCATACTTCTATAATTGAGATGGATCATATTATCTAGTGCTAGTTGTGTATGTCTTGGTTGAATTGATCATTGAAGCTTCAAATTAGAGTAAGGACTATCTCATTTTTGATACCCACACACATCACACAAGTCTATGTTCAATGAATGCCATATTCATTTATGTGATTGTACTTGATTAAATTTATTTTCACATGCTCAATTTTTGTTGATTAAACACAAAATGATTTTTGAGTGTTTTAGTTATTTTTGGAAAGTATTTTTTTATACAAACATGTCAAAAATGTCAAAAACAGTGTTGTCTTGTTTTGGCAAATCAGTTGCGGGTAGGCCCAGTCGCGAGCTCACTCTGAGATTTTTCGCAGCTCACTGGTGAGTCAAGGTTTCAGTCGCAAAAAATACTTAGAAAATTTTTCAAAATTTGAGTTTTGGTGACTTTCGCAGCTTAGTGTGGCGACTTGTTCGCGGATGGAGGGTCCAGTCGCGAGGGGTACTCAGAGATTTTCGCGGCTCACCTTATGACTCTCTCGCTGGTAGATCTTCCAGTCGCAAAAAACACTTAGAAGATTTTTCAAGAATTCTGGTTTCACAGTGTTTCGCGGCTTACCCTGGCAACTTACTGGCGACTTAATCCAATCGTGAAAAACGCGTGTTTTGCATTTTAAAGTCAATTTTTAAAACATTTTCAATTTTTCTCTCATACTTTTGTGAATGTTCATTGTCTTCCCATTTCACTCTTTCAAACACTCCAAGTATTTCTTCAAAAATCCTCCATTTCTGCATCATTTCTTCTCCAATCTTCAAGGAAAAAGGTATGGGTTTTCTTTCCTTCACTTCATATTTCATGATTTGAACATAATTATCTTGATTTGTGAGTTGCCATTTCGATTTGCGAAATACTATGTTCGAACAAGGGTCTGCTTAAAATGTTGGATTTAGTTGATTAGGGTTGATTTCTTTTGTTGTTGAATATATTTGCTCTCATGATTTAATTTCATTATGCTAGTCTTGTTCTAAGCTTTGATATTTGTTAGATTTCATACCCTTTGAGTATATGGGTTTGGGGTTTTCTGTGATTTACTCTGAATGTGAGTTTGGGTATTTCAGATTGTCTGAGATTTTGAATTGTTTTTTTTATAATGCTATGAGTTTATGTTGTCATATCATGTGTGTGCTTCTGTCTTGAATAATACCATTGAGTTGTAAGTCACCCGGTGGAGAAATGATTTGTTCTAAAAGATATCATCATAAGGCTTACAAAAGAGGGTAAAATCCTCTTGGACCTGGATGAAACGGTTGAGGTAAACTAGACCACATTCATCAATACATCCTTAGCTTTAATAAATTCACAAACTCCAACAAAAACACGGTCACCTTTAGCTTCAACACTGGGGGCATCTGGCAAGCATATTCAATTTGGAATAATTGGAAATTTTCACAAGTCATGCTTACGTCCACTGAATGAAGCTAAAATAAAAGGCAAGCCAATGAATGAAGATGGGAATTGGGCTCTCGTAACTCGAAAGAAATCTTGGAAGAAATGCAACCTGAAATCACAAGTGATCCATGCAAAAAAGCAATATCGAAAGAACAATCCAAGAAGGCCTCGTGAGAAGATGAAAAGGAATCCAAGCATCCAAAATGAAGAAGCTCCTAACGACAAATTGTTGCAACAAAGAAGCAGCTCTTCAATCACCTTTCATGACTTTTTCACCAAAGGTTATTTAAAGGCGATGAATGATGGCTTGAGAATTGATGAGTCGAAAGCATTCAGCAAAAGAGCTTGTCCATATCCTTCTCAAGTAGGAGATTTGGCACTCGTAACATGACGACCATTCAATATGTTGTCCAAGAAGTCTACATCAAAATGGGATAGCCCATATGTCGTCCGAAAATTTCACAGCAATGGTACCTACCAAATAGTTGACAAAAATGGGCAAGTGGTTAGTCCCATAAAGGCAAAATGTCACTAAGTTTGAAAATATGATGTGCTCCTCGGTAAGAGCTTAAACTGCCCACCCAAAAAAAAAAAACTTGAACTACGTTATGACTTGATCTCTTATTGAGTACGTAGGCAACTTGGTATCACTTACTAAGTTCAGTCACATATCTCAAAAAAAAAAAAAAAAAAAAATTGTGAAGTGCAAATCCAAAAAAAATTCAAAACAATTGGTAATGCTAGCAAGTAGCAATGTTGAAGGAGCTAGCTGGATGAGTAATTTACAAGGTAATGCTCATGATCCATGGGATGAAGAAAAACGCCAGAAGATCTACTTGATCACAATCGCTTGAAGAAAAAAAAAATCAAGCATATAGAGATTGTAGTCCAAGTGAAAGAAGAAGCAAAACATATACTTGATCAAGATCGCTTAAAAATATCAATCATGTAGAGATCATGACCCAAGCAAAGATGAGTGTCAAAGAGCGACAAGTCAAGCAGAGCTCTGTTTGGTCCAAATTACATCATACACCTAAAAAAAAAAAAAAAAAAAATCAGCAACATGAGTTAAGTACTTGTATTCATGTGAATGTTATGACCAAAGGATAATTGCACATGTCCATTATCTAAAGTCATAGCCATGCGTTTGTGGATTGTGGCTTATTAATCATAAGGTGTGGTATTGGGGTGCAAGGTTGAGAGATAGCCATGTGTCCACATGCATTGAAATTTTGGGAGGCGTGGCTGATTGCATGTGATGGGTTCAAGAATATCCTCGTTCAGAGAACGAGACAGTAGACGAGGGTAGTCTCAGTCTCCATCCAATACGGGTTCCTTCTGACGAGGAAATGGGCATTCATCCACAATCAATAGCATAGCGTTACACAACAGTTATGAGTCTCTTTACCGTTGGAAGAAAAATCTTACCATTAACACCTCATCCAGGCGTTATAGATATCACACTGAAAGCCACCATCAATACACCTCCAACGGCCAAGAGAAGAAAACAGGTATATATGCTAGAACCTCAGACTAGAGAAGGTAGGGAAAAGCTCTAACTAATACACAATCATACTCTAGCATAAAATCTTTTCTTCTCTTCTAGTTATCTAACTTTACTATCGGAGGCATTGTGGCAGGCACCACATCGGTGACCCACATTTCTTCCATTCTTCATTTATCCTTTTAGGACCTTTGGAGGCTGTGGATGACTTTCCCTTTAGGCGATCATCTTAACTAACGATTTCAGCATCATCAATTTGGTGCCGTCTATGGGGAACGACTTTCTTCGCACCTAGGTTCAAGAATGTAGTTCCATTCCACTTTCAAGTCTAGATGGAATCCAACGCTAACCAAGATCCTACAGCATTAGCTTGGCAAATCCAGACGCTCGTAGCCAGCGTGGAGGAGCTTACCAGACAGAACCAAGAGATGAGGCTGCAATTGCAACAAGAAGACAATCGCTCGAAGACCAATCGGGACGATAAGGGTAACAGCCAGAGGAGGGAGGACCGCCAACGACCAGTTACACTAGAAGGGGCGAACTCAGACCTTCTCAGGGAAATGAGAAAAGAGATGGACGAGCTGAGCAATGCGATCAAGGAGAAAAAAGAATGGAGTCTAGATAGAATGGTCAGAAGGACGGATTCGCCCTTTAGCACAGCGGTCCAAGAGTGCCCAGTGCCCTTGAAGTTTCGTCTGCCACAGCTTGAACCATTTGATGGACTGAAGGATCCCTTGGATCACCTCAACACTTTCAAGATGATTTTGGGTCTCCAACAGCCCCCTGACGAGATACTATGTCGTTCTTTCCCAACCACTCTCAAAGGAGTAGCCAGGGAATGGTTCACTAAGCTACAACATTGTCCATCGACAACTTTGAGTAGTTAGGCAATTCTTTCCTCCGTCACTTCGTCAGCGAACAGTGCCCAAAAAGGCCAGCATACCATTTGCTTACCATCAGGCAAGGAGAAAAAGAGACATTGAGGTCATATGTAACGCGTTTCACTCGAGAAACTTTGGAATTGGACAAGGCCGATGATAAAGTACAGTTGACGACCTTCAAAGCTGGATTGAAGTCTAGGGAATTCGTGGTCTCTCTAGCGAAGAATCCTCCTAAGAAGATGGCAAAAATGCTTTTAAAGGCGCAGAAGTATATAAATGCTGAAGACACCCTGGTAGCAATAGAAGGGGTAGAAAAGCCTAAGTAAAGAGGAAAGAGAAGGAGGACGACCGAAGACGACGAAAAAGGGAACGGCTAGATCGTTAGGACATTGAAAGGAACAGACGGAGAGATGACAAAACCCCCGGACGGTAAAGTTTAATCCTTTAGTTATACTCGTTGACCAGATTCTAGCACAGATTAAAGATGAACACTATCTTAAATGGCCTAGGCTGTTACACTCGTCACCCAACATGTCTGACAAGAGAAAATACTGCCGTTTCTACAAAGATCACGGGCACTACACAGAGGATTGCAGAGATCTGAAGGAGCAGATAGAAGAGCTCATACGTAAAGGAAAGTTGCAGAAGTTCATAAAGAAGGAAGATTCTAGCAGATCCAGGGACAATAATAAGGGTTAATGTGAAGCCTCTCAAAGAGACAAAGACCATATACCCCTTCGTCCACAAAGTGCCATAGGGGAGATAAAGACTATCAGAGGAGGACCGTCAATAGAGGGATCATTTAAGTCCCTCAGGAAGTCATACCAAAGGTAGGCGAACAACGTTCATGGGATGCCTCCTCTGAAACAAAGGCGGACGGAGGAAGATATTTCATTCTTAGAAGAAGATGCTAGAGGAGTGAAACAGCCTCATGACGACTCGCTGGTTATTATGCTTATGATTGAAGGATTCAACACCATGAGGGTTTTGGTAGACAATGGGAGCTCGACAAATATCATTTACCTCTCTGCCTTCCAGCAGTTAAAGGTAGACCCGAAAAAACTTTGTCCATTCGAATCCCCCCTCATCAGTTTCAGTGGAGACAAGGTGTATCCTTAGGGAATAGTAACGCTGACGGTCACAGTTGGCTCATACCCCCTTCAGGTAACCAATCGACACAACTTCTTGGTAGTAGACTCACCTTCGTCCTACAATGTGATCATAAGAAGGCCTACCTTTAATCGTTGGAAAGCAACCACTTCCACATGATTCTCACCTTAATCAACCATTTTGTTGGCTTTATTCTGTGCCAATTTTCTTGTAATTCAACATTTAAAAACCCTGTATTTAGGTGAGAATCATGTAAGGGTAGTTTGTGAGAGAGTGTGAAGAAAAGCTCAAGAGTGTGCACTTAAACAGGGCCCCGCGACTGGCTTGCGGCTGTCAAGTCGCCAAATAAGGCACACGTGTGAAGCATGCAAAGGAGCTAAAGAGTCACGCTAGCTGGAGCACTACAGGACAAAACTTCCAGTCCGGCCAAGCCGTTAGCTCATGACTTAGACTCGCGACTCAGTCAAGTCACTAGACCACTCTGTTTGGGAAAAACTGACCTTTCGCATTCCAAACACACACTAGTATAAACATCCCTTATACCTACGAAATGTTGAGAGCTTCAAGAGAGAATTTTGAGAGAGAAACCCTAGAGAAAAACAAGATTGACTCATCCACAACCTTCATCTTTTGATTCTCCAAATTCCTCTACTCTCACCCTCTCCATTGTTACATTCTTGAGAGGTACATTAGCCAAATCCTTATCTCACCATACCCATATCTGTGAGAAACTTATTTGGTGCTTGGGAAGTAGTTAGGAAGGGACCAATTGATATTGGTTGATGCTATATGCTATAGTGGGATTTGGTAAGCTAGAGAAGGCAAAGGTTCGGCGTAACCTCGTTGGAGCAAGAAGCTTGGAGGTCTTAGGTACATTGGGTAGATTAGGCTTTGAGGGTTTTCTGCTGTTCATGTATCCCAAATTCATTCTCTAATGGATTATTGACCACTTGGAGGGCGGCGGAGAGGTTTTACTCCAAGGACTTCGGTTTCCTCTTCGATAACATATCACTGTGTTGTCTTTGTGTTTGCATCTCTCTTCCCTTAATCTTTTCCATTTAATTTCTTCTGTGGTTGTGATTTTATTTGGTTTAGATTGTTTTATCAATTCTGTTTTAGCTTATTTTCATATTCCGCATATACATTGTTTGATAATAAGCTTGAATTGGTAATTGGTAATTTGGGGGTCTAAACGTTCAAGGTATTTTACACACTAAATTGAACATTCAAGAGGAGACCAAGTATTGGCATGAGAATGCTACTAGGTAGTCTTGGCATCAAAAGAAAACCATACATGGATAATTAAAGAAAAGACACCAGAAATTGCTAAGAAACTGGAGACGATTGAATTGGTCGAAGGAGATCCAACAAAGACAACCCAAGTAGGGACGAGCTTGAACGCCCAGAAAAAAAAAAAAAATCATCAGCTTTCTGAAGGGTAACCTAGACGTATTTGCCTGGAGTCATGAAGATATGCTTGGTAGACTAGAAGACATCATTCAACACCGCTTAAATGTGGATCCTGAGAAGAAACCCGTCTAGCAGAGAAGAAGAGTTTTCGCCCCTGAACGGAACAAAGCAGTCATGGACGAGGTGAACAAGCTACTCGCTGCTAACTTCATCAGGGAAGTATACTATCCCGAGTGGTTGGCCGATGTCGTCATGGTAAAAAAGGCAAACGGGAAATGGAGAATGTGCGTTGACTTTACGAATTTGAATAGTGCCTACCCGAAGGACAGCTTCCCTCTACCTAGGATTGACGAGCTTGTGGAGTCGATGGCCGGGCATAAGCTTCTCACCTTTATGGATGCCTTCTTTGGATACAACCAAATACAGATGGCAGAGGAGGATCAAGAGAAGACCGCCTTCATCACTATCTGGGGCCTTTATTGCTACAGGGTCATGCCTTTCGGCTTGAAGAACGCAGGAGCCATATACCAGAGACTGGTAAACCAGATGCTCAGCAAGCAGATTGGAAGGAACATAGAAGTATATGTAGACGACATGCTCGTCAAAAACAAGGAAGAGGAGGATTATCTAGACAATCTCAAGGAAACGTTCAGCACATTCAGGCAATACAGTATGAAGTTAAACCTAGCCAAATGCACCTTTGGGGTCTCCTTTGGAAAATTCCTCAGCTTCATGGTGTCATAGAGAGGGATAGAAGTGAATCCAAAAAAGGTGAGAGCCATCCTCGAGATGTCCACCCCGAAGACAATCAAAGAAGTACAGTCCCTCACGGGAAGAGTGGCGGCCCTCAACAGGTTCGTCTCCAAGGCAACAGACAAATGCCTTCCTTTCTTCAAGACCTTAAAGCAAGCTTTCTTCTGGACAGATGAGTGTGAAGCAACATTCTAGGAGCTAAAGCGTTAACTGAGCAACCCCCCACTCCTGAGTTCGTCTAAAGAGGGAAAAGACTTGTTCCTGTACTTAGCTATGTTCGTCATTGCGGTGAGCGCGGCCTTAATTAGGGAAGAAAATAAGATACAACGCCCAATTTATTACATCAGCAAAGCCTTCTAAGGGGTTGAGGCCCGATACCCACGAATTGAGAAGATCACCATCGCTCTAATAGTGGCCTCTAGAAAGTTTCGCTCGTACTTTCAGGCTAACCTAATCATAGTGATGATGGACCAGCCCATTAAGAAAGCAATAAACAAACCTGAGGCAGCTGGATGAATGGTACAGTAGGCCATCAAGCTTAGTTAGTTCGACATAGAGTATCGACCCCGAACGGCCATAAGACCCTAAGCACTGGCAGACTTCATAGCCGAGTTCACCTCCCCCGAACCCGAAGACAACCAGAACAAATAAGATCTTTGGACGATACATACGGATGGGTCGTCCACTCAGAAGAAAGGAGGAGCAGGCGTTGTCATTACCTCCCCTAAAAAGGACACGTTGAAGTATGGAATTCAACTTAACTTCCCAGTAACCAACAATGAAATAGAGTATGAGGCCATATGGACAGGGCTAAAGGTTGCCCAGGCACTTGGAGTGATAGGCCAAAAATGTATTGATCCCTTGTGATGAATTAACAAATTAATTAGCCAAGTTAGTTAATTAATTAATTCAATTAGCATGCAATAGGCGTGATAGCACAAACAAATCACCAATTAAATTAAATGCAGGAAATTAAATTGACACAGTGATTTGTTTACGAATGGGAAAAACCTACACAGTAAAAACCCCACCAGGTGATTTTAAGGTCACCACTTCCAAGAATTCACTATTATCATAACAAGTAGTTACAAGTAAAGGAATCTCAGTACCTTATACCAACCTATAGTTGAACCCTTACCCCAATACCCAATTGGACTTATTCTCTAGTGACAATCTCTCATTTTCAATGCTCGGCTCCCAGTACGTGACTAACTAATAGATGCACGGATCCCAGTACATGACTTAATTACCAACTTGAGAAGAATGTTAGCTACAAAGTTCTTCAGTTCATCACACGATGAAGATCAAGAAGCTCCTTGGTCATAAACCCTATGGTGTATAAACACAGCAGCTTCTTCAAGAGAAAGATGAACTAGGGCAAATTCTGTCTCTGGTCACAATTTGCATGAACACAACTTTGCTTCACACTTGTGCAACCTTTGAAAAAATAATCCTTATATATGTTTAGGGTTATAAGAAAAGAAAGCCTAAACACATACTCACAAATTGGATGAAAATTAGCTTTGAAAAACTAAATTCCATAAACCTGGATAGATAGCTTATCTGTTGAGATAGTTGTTGAGCATCGAGCTCCAGCAACTTTTAAACCTTGATAGATACTAGCTGTCAAGTTAGCTGTCGAATTTTAAAATCCAGCACTTCTTCACTTGATTCTTGGATAGACTTGCATGGCTTTAACACTTATTCTTGAAACCTTGTTTCTTGAAGTATTAAACACATCATAAATCTACCCAATTACAAGTAAAGTGCGTTTTGTCAAAGGATTAGCCAGTTACATAAAATATTGACATATGTTCCTAACATAATTCACATATGTCCTAACATGAAGCAAGAAAAGCCTTGCTAAGAAGTGATTCACAACTCATCATAGGGCAAGTCAAGGGAGATTTCGAAGCAAAGGAGACAAGGATGCAAAGATATCTCAAGTTGATAAACCAATTGGTTAGCAAGTTTGATTGAGTAGAGTTTGCTCAAATCCCATGAGATCAAAATGCAAAAGCTGACGAAGTGGCTAGAAGTGCGTCAACAGATAATCAGGCAAAGGTGACTAGTTGGAGATTGGAAGGACAAAACTCTCCTAGCATAGAAGAATTTCAGACTTTCCCGGTGCACACCCGCGCTAGATGGATGAGCCCAATCTTGTTCTATCTTAAGGATGGATGATTACCACTAAATCCTAATGAAGCCAAGAAGATCAAGAAACAGGCTGCTAGATTCACAGTGCTATATGACAAGCTATACAAAAGAGGTTTCTCACAGCCTTACTTAAGATGTGTTGAAGAAGAAGAAGCCAAGTATGTTCTGGAAAAGGTTCATGGGGGCATTTGTAGTGACCACTTGAGAGCAAAATCCCTTGTAAGAAAGATCATGAGGACAGGCTACTTCTGGCCCACAATGCAACAAGACAGTGGATTTCGTCAAGAAATGTGATGACTACCAAAGATATGGGAATGTCCAGCGAATCCCAAGAGAGAAGGTGACCACCATCACTTCGTCCTGGCCATTTGCACAATGGGGAATTGACATTATAGGGCCTCTGCCATAAGGAAAGAAGCAAGTAAAATTCTTACTCGTCGCTATTTACTACTTTACCAAGTGGGTGGAGGTAGAAGCACTAGCCACAATCACAGAAGCAAAGGTATGAAGTTTTGTATGGAAAAATATTGTATGCAGGTTCAAGATCCCACGAACGATCATCTTGGATAATGGTCGTCAGTTTGACAGCCAAGGTTTCAGATCATTTTGTCAAGCCTTGGCATCAAGAACCAATATTCATCCCTGAGACATCCTCCAACCAACAGACAAACAGAGGTAACAAATCGAACATTATTGAAGACATCAAGGCCTGATTAGTTGGGGAAAAGGGAGCATGGCCTGAGGAGTTACCGAGCGTTTTATGGGCTTACAGAACTACAACAAGAACCCCAACAGGAGAAACACCCTTCAACCTGACATATAACACAGAAGCAGTCACCCCCGTTGAAATAGGGCTCACTAGCCTCAGGAAGGAATTCTTTGACGAACACAGCAACGATGACCAATTGAAGTTGAACCTGGACTATTTGGACGAAGTTAGAGACCAAGCCTCCCAAAGAATGGCTAAGTATCAGCAGAAGATGGTGAAGTACTACAACCAGAAAGTTAAGCTCAAAAGGTTCCACATCAAAGACCTCATCCTATGGAAAGCGATGCCTGCAATGAAGGATCCAGCACAAGGCAAGCTAAGGCCAACATGGGAAAGACCCTATAAAGTCGTCCATTATTCTCGACGAGGAAGCTATCACCTAGAAGATCTGGACGGGAATAGGTTACCTCGTCCTTAGAATGCTGAACACCTAAAGATGTATTACGAATAGGAACTGTAGCTCATTTATAAGCAGTCAATGTTATCTTATACTTTTTAAAGTTGATCAAATAAATGTATTATTCAGTGATTAACATATTCTGACTATCTTTTTCATGCTTGAACTAAAACCATCATCTAGATGCAAAAACTCCAACCAAGTTAAAATGATAAGATTCCTCCAAAGGATGTAAATCATTTTAACTAAAAGAAAAGACGATAAGATTCCTCAAACAGATGTATGCCATCTACTTTATCCAAAGACGATAAGATTCCTTGAATGGATGTAAATCGTCCATAACTAAATTAAAATGATAAGATTCCTCCAAAGGATGTAAATCATTTTATCCAGAACTGATGATAAGATTCCTTAAATGGATGCACGTCGTCCACTTTATCTAAAGACGATAAGATTCCTTGAATGGATGTAAATCGTCCCAATCGAGTTAAAGCAAGGAGAATCTTCTGGACCAGAACAATCTTTGAACGGATGTACATCGTCCTATTAAGTGGAGACGACAAAATTCCTTAAAGGAGATATAGCTCATCTGAAGTAAAGTTCATAAGTGAACAAGAAATTTTCCAAGTCCCAAGACAGACGAAAAAAGCGTGCAAATTTTCCAGAGCCCTAAGATGGATGAAGAAACATGCAAATTTTCTAAAGTCTTAAGATGGATGAAGAGCACGGCCCATCAAAAAAAATTTTCTAAGGCTGAAGATGGACGAAGAGCACGCCCCATCAAAAAATTTTCTAAGTCCAAAGATGGACGAAGAGCAGGCCCCAGCGAAGCAAACTACAACAAAACAAGAAATATAAACCAGAAGTATTCATAAACCACATGAACGCAAAGAAGGTAAACACACACACACACACACACACACACACACATATATGAAAAAGTTGTAAATTGTTCAATAGCCCCAAAACAAGCAGGGCACCCAAAAAAAAAAAAGAAGGGAAAAAGGGAAACAAGTGATAAAATCATTTTGCAGGGATGACATTTCCATCTTTCTCAGGCTCTGGAGGATCCTCACCAGTAGCTGTAGCAGCCTGGCTTGCCTGTGCCGCCTCATCCACCTTAATTTCCTTATCAATGGCCTCGAAGTCCAAATCCTCTAGGTCTGTCTCTGGCCCATGTTTCACCAAGTACCTCCTTAGCAACTCAAAGCCCTTGAAGTACCAACCAAATAGAATAGCATTATACTCGCCTGTAAGTTGGAAAGCATGCACAGCTTTGCAACAACGCCTTTCATCTTCTGGTTGGCAGCCGCGAGCTGCTCATCCCTCTGTTGCACCAGCAGTTTCTCCGTGCTTAGTTGCTCAGATAAGACCTTGATCTTTTCCTTGGACATTTTGTTGGTGTCCATCGCTACTATCAAGTCCTTCTTTAAACCTGAAGTTTCGGCCTCAAGTGCCTCTGCCTTGGAAGTAGCTACCACGACTCTCTCCTCGTTTTCCAAGTATTGGGAGGTAATATGCACAACCTCCCCTAACACCTGGCAACCAAAATCACACAATACTCAAGACCAATTGAAATAATTGGCACTTAAGGAAGAAAGAAAAGAAGAAAATTACCTGGACGAGTTTGTGAACATGAAGGCTAGCCATCTCGTAAGAAGGCACGCCTGAAATCTCCTTCAGCTCCTCAAGCATCACGACCTCATTAGCTTGAGCCAAAGTAGTTTCAATATTTGCCCAAACACTGGCCCTCACCTTCTCTTTCCCTTTGTCTCCTGTTTTGCGCTTCTTCGCACGAGGAGAAACCTTCTAAAGGGAAAGGTCCAGGGAAGCAGCCCTTCCTTCATCCAAGGCAGGGGTGGATGAACCGTTCTCTGCCACCTTTTTCTCCTTCTCCTTCTCAACAATTTTCATCCTCCGCTGACCAATGCTGGAGAGGGGCTCATTCTTCTTTGACTTAATCTTGGCATACAACTCTTGGTTAAACTTCGCAGTCATCTTTGCAAAAGAAGAGTAACAACGAGGGAGTCAAAAAAAATAAAAAAAATAAAAGGAAGATAGACGATCCATTGTCGTTTCGGGATAACTTACTCTTTTTCTCTTCCCGACGAATGGCGCGAAGGACGTAGTGAGAAGGCTCCGGTCCCAAACAATGACGAGATAGAGTTCGGGGGTCAACCAACTCATCGAAATCATCGATGGTGCTCGCATATCTAATGGCTTCTCGAACAACGGTTTTCGTACTGGCTATCTAACTCAGGACGCTCTTTAACTACAAGACAAAAAATATATGCACAAGGTTAGAATGGACAATCAAAACAAGTAACAAATTGAAAGAAAGGCGTCACTTAGGAGTCACACGCACCAAGTTGAAGGGTCTCCCGCCGACGCAACAACCTAGGGACATCCCCCCAGAAATCGTCAAAAAGGGTCTCCCAGCCATCACCTAACACAAAAAAAATATATATATATATATATATATATCTAGACTTCTAGTAACGGAAGGACAGAGGGAGGTCAACGACGAGATGAGACCTTCTATCCCAGGGAACAAGCTCATAATAGCCAAACTCCTTAGATTCTTTTAGACGGTAAAGATAGACGAACTCGTTTAAAGTAATCATATCACCATCAGCTATGGTCGTCCAAATCACCATACAGCTTATGACGATTCTCCATGAATTCGGCATAAGCTATCCCAGAGCTATGTTTAGGTAATGTGGAAGTTCCATTATAAATGGATGGACGAGAAATTTGAGGCCACACAAGAACGCAGCCTCATAAAAACAAACCTCACCATGGGCAAAAACACATGATTCTTGCCCTTTCTAGGAAGATGAACTCGGTCTCATCAGGGAATTAGAACCTGTCCCTAAACCTTCTAAAGGTATCCCTCTTCAAGGAGCACTCTTCTCTAAAAGCATGAAATGCTTGGGGTGGAGCAGGAACAGAAGGATGAGAAGACGGGGATACGAAAGAAGGAATGGAGATAGCATTGTCAATTTCGACCCCAGCCACGCTAGCATAGACAACAGGCCTGTTTCTACATCACTTGATCTAACCTCAGAACCCATGACCTCCTGCCTTAAAGCCTCCTTCACAGACCCAAACCATTCCAAAGACTGATGCAGCAATGGGTACAGATCGCCCAACACAAAACTTAGACTACTATCGCTTAGGACAAAATCCCTAACCCACAGACAATGATCACTGGAGGAACTAAAAACGCACCCAAACGAGCAAAAAAAAGGCAACAGAGGGGGAAATGCACCTAATTTTAGAGTAATCAACCATCAAGGAAGAACTGAAGCTCTAAAAGGAAAGGGAGCAATAGAAAAGGGAAGAAATAAAAACTCTAAAAGGAAAAGATGAGTAAAAAAGGGCGTACTTGAGAAGCTCTGAAGTCAAAGTGCAAAGCGTAGAAAAGAGGAAGGAGAGCTGTGAAGACAAAGAAACTAAAAAGGAAAAGTGGAGAAATGGAGGAGGAAGGCAAGGGTTAAAAAGGTTTGCCTCGAGAAACACAAAAAAGCTAAAAGGTCTCATTGAAAACGAGACCCCTCAGCCAGCTAGAACGTGACACGTGGCCATGATGCATGTCACACCGCCACTGAGCAATTAATGCGGAGGGGGTGGAACCCCAAGCGCTATAACCGCCAAAAAAAAAAAAAAAAAAAACACATTCCCATGATCGTCCCAAAGTTGGACGACCCCAGAATAGGGGGCAGCTGATGGGTTCAAGAATATCCTTGTCCAAAGAACGAGACAGTAGACGAGGGTAGTCTCAGTCTCTGTCCAATACGGGTTCCATCTGACGAGGAAAAGGGCATTCATCCACAATCAATAGCAAAGCGTTACACAACAGTTATGAGTCTCTTTACTGTTGGAAGAAAAATCTTACCATTAACATCTCATCCAGGCATTACAGATATCACATTGAAAGCCACAATCAATACATCTCCAACAACTAGGAGAAGAAAACAGGTATATATGCTAGAAACTCAGACTAAAGAAGGTAGGGAAAAACTTTAACTAATACACAATCATACTCTAGCATAAAATCTTTTCTTCTCTTCCAGCTATCTAACTTTACCATCTGAGGCATTGTAGCAGGCACCACACCGGTGACCCATACTTCTTCCATTCTTCATTTATCCTTTCAGGACCTTTGGACGCTGTGGACGGCTTTCCCTCTGGACGATCATCTTAACTGACGATTTCACCATCATCAGCATGGTTACTATCTAAAGGTGAAAGACGTGTTTCCAGGACAGTTTGGTCATCACGTGTAGCATTAAGATTAAAACCCATGAAAGTAGGACCACACAGAAGTAAAACAAAGACAATTGAGATGCCCATGCTTATTCATACAAGACGTCGACCTCAAGTGAGTGCAGAATCGATACAAAGAATTTCAGGAACACCACAACAATTTCTTAAACCCTGCAAATACAAAGAATCAACATGGAAACACGTGGCTAGCAGAGAGTGAAGTCAGAGTGCCTAAGTACCATCACATCACAGCTTAGAGATCAAGGAACACCAATAGTTGCGACGCAAAGATGAATATGCGGATGAAGCTCACACGCCAGGGGTCATTGCAAGATGATATGAGATGTCTACGCATAAAAGTTTACATGACGATAGTTGCAAGATGAAAGCATGTGAGATGGGCTTTAGGACGAAGTTTCCTATAGTTTAGAGGGTACCATATGCTCAAAATTAGTTGGACGCTAAAAAAAGAAAAGCTAGACACCACGACTTGCTTGGGACCCTAGCGCTGAAGCAGAGATGTCACTGCGGTAGCGCCAATAGCTGCGAGGTGGAGACGATGGATGTGGGAACAAAGCTACACACCTATGGTTATGGAATGAGGGCAGCAAGTGCAATCCGTTGGAAACTAAGATAAAGAGCAATACACGATGACTTGCTCTGGACTTAGCACCGACTCAAGAAGGTTGTTTGAAGATGAAGTTGCCAATGATCGAATTTGTTGGACGCTAAGGCAAGAAGATCATAACACAAACTTGTTTTGTACATTGACACAATGGAGGATCAAAGCGACGTTGATTATGCCATAGTCATGAGAAGACCATTCATGGTTTAAATAAGATGCACGGGCATTGTCTATGAGACTACGATGACAATCACAAGGAGTTTGGTGGGATCTTAAAGCACCGGTGGAGTAGATATGGTGACACCAAATGTCACATGTCGCTGGGAGTGGATAGAATTCTTTAGATAAGATGAGACAGCAGAGTAATGTCGATGATCTAGCCCACAAGAAGCTGAGATGAGAAGAGTACACCGAGGAAGCTCTCGCACTAATGGCCGCAAGATGAAGGCAGCAGCAAAGGCAGTCAGAAGGATGCACCAACGAACTCTCGTACTGATGGAAGGATGGGCCGACAAAACTGCTGCAAGACAAAGGCAGTGGCGAAGGCAGCCAGAAGGGTGCACCGAAGAAGCTCTCGCACTGATGGAAGAATGCGCTGAGAAAGCTCTCGCACTGATGGCTTTAAGACAAAGGCAGTGGCGAAGGCAATCAGAAGGATGCACCAACGAAGCTCTCGCACTAATGGAAGGATGCATCGACAAAGCTCTCGCACTGATGGCCGCAAGACAAAGGCAGTGAAAAGGATGCGTGAATGAAGCTTATACACCCTGTCTCCAAGGATGGCAAGAGGATTGTTGTTGCTCGAATCTATTGGATGCCAAGACAAGAAGGACAGGAAGCAGTAACTCGCTTTTGGTCACCAAGACAAGAAAGATAGGACGCCACAACTCGCTTTGAACCTTCGCGCCGACTCCTAAAGATAATTCAGAGACAACACGAAGGAGGTAGTTCCAAGAGGATGCCATTGATGCTTGACCCACACTGTGCCAACTTCTATGTCCTGCACACCAAGCCAAAAAAAAAAAAAAAAGTTAATAAAGAGTGCTTAGAAGAAAGCAAACATAAAAAAAGATAAGCATAAACTTCCTGTTATAGTAAAGAAGAGTCAAATCCGAGAGAGGCACTCAAGGTTTACTCTCAGTCGTTGAAGCATCAAGTCCTTTTATAAAGAAATGTTGGCAATAAACCCTAGTCAATCCATGGAAGCTGCGGCCAAGGGAAAAAGGTTTTTGCACCACCTCTTGAATCCAAGCCTAACAAGGGTTCTTCACTTCTTGCATAGTTGTACGCCAATCATGCCCTAAGGGATTCGGCCAATTTTATGGCCCACGCAAGTCATTTTTGGACGGCTCTTAGAAGGCCAATAGAACAAATTCGTTTAAAACAGAAGCCCATTTGTCACATTCACATGGATGAAGGCCTTGTTTACCCATAGATCATGTCCACTAAAAAAAAAAAAAAAAACTAAAAAAATACTTCAAGTCTCGTCTTCCTTGCATCAGAGAGATGCAAAACCAAATCTTGAAGTGGGGGCATTTGTAGACATCAAAATTTTTATATGTATCTACAACCGTCAAATTGATCATGATTAAATATTTTTTATCAAATTAATTTCCAATCGATGATGTGAACAATCAACAAATGAAATCAAGTCATGTGGCAACATCAAATGAAGAAAGCCATGTGGCAATATCAGAAGAAAAGACTCATATGGAAGGTTCTTATTAAATGGAAAACCAAATTAAATTCATAATTAGATTCTCAATAAATGCTGAGAGAAAATTCCAACTTAAATACTATTGAGTTGCCTAAAAATAGAGGCTTCTCATATGAGAAAAGTGACAGACACTTAGAGAGAAAACCCTACTAACACTCTGCCAAAATAGAGAGTCATCTCTAAAGTTCACAAGAATTCTATTGTTCATCAAGACCTATTCCTACTTCTTCAAACCAAAGTGGGGATTCTCCTTTAATCTAGTTCGAGATCAAGCCAACTGCCCTCGCATCAAATCAAGTACGTTCAACTATTCATTCAACTTGGAGACATCAAAGCATGACTCAAGATCAAGGTTCATAGCCCCTTTGGATCGTAAAGTTTCTTAGAGATCGAATCAGAGGAATTTATTGTACTCTTTCATTGTCAAGATTCATACAGAGGATTGTACTCACATATACACAAATCAATACGAGTTGATAATTTGTTACACTATTTCGTGATTGTGTGATTTATCTTTTACGAAAATTGTGTGTACAATGCCCAATTTTGGATTCGTGTTTTTAATATTCCCATTAAAATCATGAACAGAGACATCGGCAGTCGATTGGCAAATGAGATTGGTGACTTAGTCACAGTCGATATTCCTCGAAGTGGTGGTTTTGGATGGGGCCCTTTCCTACGCATAAGAGTGAATATAGAAATTACTAAACCTTTGATGTGGGGAAAGATTTTACAAATTGAAGGTTTGAATGTTGGCTGGGTTTATTTTTAGTACAAGAGACTACCTATCTTTTGTTATAGGTGTGGTATTCTCGGTCACAATGAACAGGAATGTCCCCAAAGAAAAACAAGACGGTTATTGATGGAGGATGGGGATTTTCAATATGGACATGGGCTACGAGCAGTGACATTGAGACAAAAAATTCAAAGCTCTGCACAACATAATCTTCATTCTCATTATGAAACCCCAGTGCCAAACAACCAAGAGGTAGACGACAATGCCAATGTTTCTAGGGGTGATTTGGAATAGGTTTCGCCGGCGACTGATTTGAACCCTCCAGAAACTCATGAAACTGTGGACCCAGTGGCTCAGGCAATGGTACACTAGATTATTCGGGATTGGAATTTTTGGCCTATTCCGGCGCCTTTTGGGGCTATCCTAGCACTTTTGCAAATGTTGGGATAACCCCTTTTTTTTTTTTTTTTGGTAGTGAGATGTTGATTCCTACATTCATGGGGATAACAACTCATCTCATTTGGAAGTAAGGCTGCCTATTTCAAATTCAAATTCCAATTTTATAACTGTCTCAGAGAAGTGTAGTGATCAAGATAGAGGAGAATTTTTGAATAAGCCAGATCCACAAGAGACTTGTGATAAAGATGGGGGTGAAATTTCTATTTGTGATGTAGGTGTACAGAAAATGGGTAGAGATAATGATAAGTCTCTTGTAGTGGATAGGGGTGGGTCTGTAACCTAAAAATTTTGAAACTAGCTAATGGGAATTGGATTGCCACATCAGAAGCAACTTTTATAGAAGATGAGGATTGTGAGATGTATGTAGTTGATAATGATCCAAACTCAATTTGTTCGGGTGAAACAACTGACTCTTCTCTTAGCTCTATCCCTGTCAGAAAAAATTTGAGAACGTGGAAACGTATTCTTTAGGAGGTTGGACTGTTTGCTCAAAACACACCTGAAGGTGCACTTCTATCTGCATTTAAAAAACATTTTCCATCTACTTAAACTAGTATTGACAAAGATGATCTAGTGGCTACAAAAAAAAAGAGTTGTGGAGGTGTGTATTAAAGCTCTAATTTCCATGAAAATTCCTCGCTTAAGTTGTGAAAGCTCGAATTTGTGTGAAAACACAAGAGCTTGTTTAGACCCTCAAAATTTAAAAAAAAAAATGGCTATATTGCTTTTACTCTAACTTATCTAAGTGCAGAATAAGAGTAAATGAAGCGCAATAAACCAATAACTACTCTAGTGCATAAACATGAACAACAAACAATAAACATAAAGCACAAGAGTAAGGGAAGAGAGATGCAACCATAAGATAACACCAAGACATGTTATCGAAGACGAAACTGAAGAACTCTGCGAAAAACCTCTCCGACGCCCTCCAAGTGGTAATCGATCCACTAGAGAATAAAGTTGGAGTACATGAATAACAAAAGGCCCTCCAAGCCTAGTCTACCCAATGTACTTGAGCCTGAATAATTTTAGACCCCTTAACCCAACCAGATTAACCTAGTTAATTAGCCAAGTGATTAACTTAGTCAAATTAAGTAGTTCTAGGTTATCACAAACATACAATCATATCAAGAATGTAAAGTAGCAGTAAATAAAAGACACAATGATATGATCACCCAAGAAACCACACGGTAAAAACCTGGGAAGGATTTGACCTAGCTATCCTCACGGTAAACTTGAATCCACTATGTGAAAGAATCGAAGTTCATACAAAAGGACTTACAAGCTCCCCGCTTAACTTCCTAATGCTACCCACCAGTAGAACTTACTGACACGACCACGTGCAAGCTTCGAATCCACGGACTCCTTCTTTCTTGGATCCAATCAGCTACAAGCACCCACACTTGTTATTCTTTAAGCTCCAATGGCAGCAACCGAGTTGATCATTAAGATGTTGATATTATCTCTACCTTGAAAACCCTAACCTTTGTGTAAAGGAAAGCTCCTCTAGATCTCACAAGAGATTTACACAAAACAGAAAAGTATGAGCAACAATACAACAGGAGCAACTCTAAAAACGTGGCTAGGGTTTTGCCTTTTATACCTAGGGTAAAAACAGAAAACCCAAAACGTTTAATGAGTTAGGGCTGAGTTGGAAAATTCTGCAAAAAAACATTCTGCTTGAGATTCGATCGATCGAGTCTAACTTTTGATTGATCGAGCCAGGCCGAAATGCACCAATGCATCTACAGCCTCTCGATTCCAACTTTACATAAAAATATAACTTTGAGCAAGCCTAAACAGGACTTAACCATATTGTTTTGATCATGATTTGCCAACATTACACATTAGAGTTCTAAATACATAAATTCCTAAATCTTTAGAACCTAACAAACTCCTCCTTTGGCAATTCGTAACAAAACACAAATTAAAAGCTCAAAGTTTACAAGTAGAAAGCCCTTTACAAAAATAATGCTCATAAACACTACAGAACAAGTTCAATTGGGTATTGGGTTAAGGATTCAACTGTAAGTTGGTATAAGGTACTATGATTCCTTTACTTGTAACCGCTTGTTGTGATAATAGTGGAATTTTGGGAGTGGTGACCTTAAAATCACCCGGTGGGGGTTTTTTTCGTGTAGGTTTTCCCCATTTGTAAACAAATCACCGTGTCAATTTATTTTCCACTGCATACTTTAGTTATTGGTGATTTATTTGTGCTACCACGTGCTTTGCATGTTAATATGATTAATTAATAACTTGGCTAATCAATCAATTAATTCAATCACAAGGGGTCAATACGTTCTTGGCCTATCACTAAAAAATATTTAAAAAAATCAAAACAACATTGTAGCAACAGTTAGAAGTCCTAACTACTAACTTGAAGTAAAATAAGAGGATTGTTTCCATCAATTCTGTTTTCTCTAATTTACGTTGGTAAAAATTAGAGAATTTGAGTCCACAATCAAATAAAATCATTTAAATATAAATCCTGAGCTATTTATTTAATATAATATATAAAGATATGGTCAATTTGTTTAGCAAGTACGACTTTCTACCACGAGTAATACAAAGTTTAGCATAGTGCGTTCTTGTCATTCCTTCTAGTAATTAATATATATATATATATATATATATATTTTTTTTTTCTGAAAATGAAGGAAAGCCAATGAAAGAAAATATTCCCCATATTTTCTTTCATTCCAAGATCTTACAGGTGGTTCTCGACCTAAAAGATTTGCTTTAGATGTTTCTAGTGCCTGCCTTTGGATTTGCTTGAAACAAAGGTGGGTTGGCAACACTAACTCTACTTTCACCACTTCTATCTCCTTCTTCTTCATGGAAACTGGATATCACTAAAAATAATGGATTTTGTGAGAAATATACAATTTTAAGAAAACTGCAACACATTCCAAATTAGTTAAGAAAACCACAACACATTCCAAATTAATTAAGAGAGTACAACACTTTGTATAGAAGCCTTGACACAGAGTCCATTACAGAAATAAAAATAAAAAAAAAATTTTAAGATGCATAACATAACCAAAAAAAAAAAACCCTTAGATTAATTTGGATTTATGGCCTGACAGTGGGTGATCAAGTGACGGTGTTGATGGCCCTTAGATGTCTCTTCCTTTATCTCTATCTATGTGTGTGCCGTACGGACTGTAATCTATACCTTTATGGTCTAGTAGTTACGGTGGTCTGATTGCGGCGACTGTATAGACGGAGGGTGGCTAGTCTCTATCTCTATCCTTTTCTCTTTTTCTTTGACCAAACTCTCTATCCTTCTGTTTTTATGTTAAACAATTAATTTTAGGATTAGGCTTTTGCAAATGGATAAAATTTAAACTGTTTGTATGTTAAACGTTTAAAAAATTTCCAAACGGTGTAATGATTGGTTTTTTTGAAACTTTTTTTTCCTAAGAAATCTAATGTACACAACATTTTCATAGCAAATCATAAGTGGCAGATTGTTATTGTTGGAACAAAAAAGTAATTTCAGTGGTAGATTCAAATTTGAACCAATAACAACTAACCATCTATGATTTGTTGTGAAAATGTTGTGGACGTAGCACTTCTCTTTTTCCCTGGATACATAGCAGGATTTTAAGTGGTCTTTTTTTTTACTACTTTAATTGTAGGAAAAAGGCTTCTGGTATTATATATAGTATTAGATTAGATTAGGTAAGTCATATAACTCATTTGAAAAGTCATGTGACTAAAAATATATGTGAATAATTTTTTGGGATAATTACACTCTCTTCTCTTGAGATTTGAGGGAATAACACTCAACCCCAAACCTGAAGAGAAAAAACGCTCTCCCTTTTGTTTATATTGGTAACAAAATATTCTAAATTTCTATAAGAATCTCTTTACAAAATTTAACCATGGTTAATATAAAAATAATTGATAAATTTAGAACAAAAATGCAAAATTTATCAACCACCAAAACACTTGCAATGACAAATCTCTCCATAATCCGTTGAAAAAAGAAAAACAATTTAAAAAAATTCATACTTAAAATTTTAAAATACACTTGAATTAAAAATTTAATACAATGAATTTTATTTTTGAAATGAAATATATTTTTTGAAACTTGCCCTTAAACAAAGGACAAGTTAATAGATAACATTTTTATTATTAATTTAACAAAGTTTGGTCAATCAGATGTTAATGGAGAAGTGTTTTTCCCTTCAGGTTTGGGGTGGAGTGTAATTTCCCCTAACTTTAAGGGAGGGGGGGTGTTATTGTTCCTAATTTCTTTAATAGCTACATAATGGTTTAGAGGTAAACTTTTTCCTTTGAGAAATTGTTGTTAATACTTAATACTCATATAGGTTTACCATTGACCCCACTAAATTGTCTATTATTAACAACTTGCTACCTTGATACAATTGTGAAATTCATTTTTATTCTAAACATATTGTATATATTTATGTGATTATACTAACCAAATCTGAGAACCTTGTTGAACGTTGTAGCATCAGCCAAGGTACGCTCCAAGGGTGTTAAAAAAATCGTTTAAATTGGAATGATTGGTCAAATTAGACTGGACCGAATTGATTTTGTTTACATATAAATTTTTTATATTTAAGGAAGGGAAAATTACACTTTGCTCACCTGTGGTTTGGTCGAAAAACACTTTGTCTACCTGTAGTTTAAAAATTAACACTTTACCCACTTGAGGTAAGTTTCGTTTGTCTCCCGTTACCCACCTTTGTTAAAAATATGAGTAAATTTATATTTTTGCTATTCTTTTATATTTCTCTTCTCCCAAAACATAAAAAAACTAAAAAATAAAAAAAATAAAAATCAAGAGAAAAAAGATTTAAAAGTTAGGTTTTATAAAAGAAGAAGAAGAAGCACATCACCTCATATAAACAAAAACTTTAATGATGTGTGCAAGCATGTGGGTATAAGAGATTAAACAAAAACTTTAATGATGAAATAGTTTTTGCCTATCGTCAATGGATATGATTTCTTTAGAAGGAGTCAATCTTAGCATTTGGAATAATGAAAACAGTATAAATATTTTGTCAGTAAATCTTGTCTGGAATTGAATCCATATGATTGCTGAAAAGAAAAAGGAAATTAAAGAAATGAAAACGAAATGTTTTATGGATGGGAATTGGGACAAAATTGCTTTTTGCCCCTTTCTGAAAAAAAATTCAGCATTTTGCCCTCTTTCTCAAACTAATTAGGGAAATACCCCTCTTTTGAAAATCGAGTATCTGAAAATCGATTTAGGCCTTATAGCGGCGTTTTTAAGGACCCTATAGTGACGTTTTGAGGACCTATAGTGACGTTTTGTAACTCGATTTTCATAAAGTCGAGTTATAGGTAAAAAAAAAAAGAAATAAAAAAAAAAGAAAAAAAATTGCATGTAACTCGACTTTATGAAAATCGAGTTACAAAACGTCACTATAGGTCCTTAAAACGTCACTATAGGGTCCTTAAAAACGCCGCTATAGGGCCTAAATCGATTTTCAGAAACTTGATTTTCAAAAGATGGGCATTTCCCTAATTAGTTTGAGAAAAAGGGAAAAATGCTGGATTTTTTTTTTAGAAAGGGGCAAAAGGCAATTTTCTCCATGGGAATTGGTATAACTTTTCTAGATTTCAGGGTCCCTCCCTTGCCCAATTTGTACAACTCTTAAATTAAATGAAGTATATATATATATATATATATATATTGACAGGTAAATGAAGTATTAGAGCTATCGCATCAGAATGTCTAAAAGATTCCATCTATTTTACCCAAAAAACTTACTTTTTCTATTTTACACTATCACTTTTACAAAACACTCACATCAGTTTATCTATTATACACATTTTTTTATTAAAATAATATTTTTTTGGTCACTTTTTTTATTATTTCCCACCTACCCCACCTAACCCATAAAGTATCTGCCTCTCACTTTCCCCTAACCCACAAAGTCTCCGCCCCTCTCTCATCCCTCAAAGTCTCTGCATCTTTTTTTTTGATAATTCAAAAGCTACAAGGAAGAGAGAAGAAGATAATGATGATGATGAAGATGAAGATGATTGAAAAATAAGGAAATCCCTCATCTCTCTCCTTAATTCTCAGATTCCTTAAGTCTCTGCCACCACTGGGTTTGTATTTGATTTTGATTTTGGGTTTGGGTTATGGGTTTTCAGTTAATGGTTTAATTTTGAGTTGATTTTTTGTGGATTTTGGATTTGATTTCGAGTTGATTTTGTTTTGGGTTGATTTTGAGTTGGGTTTGGGATGGGTTTTCCAATGGGGTTTGAGTTGATTTTAAGTTATTTTATGTTGATTTTAAGTTATTTTTGGTTTGATTTTGTTGATTTTGTGTTTGGATTATCAAATGTTAAAATAGGTTGTGGTGGTAGACCGATGATAGTTGGGTGGTGCTGTGTTTGTATTTGGTTGATACTTTCTTGACCGATGTTGGTCTGTAACAGAGGAGTAAGAATCAAGGGAGTCAATACCGTACTGGAGGCTGTACCGATTTGGCCACCGGTACGATATATTTCGGATACCGGTCAATACCGGTGTACCGTTTTGGGTTTACCGCTATTTTATATTATATATATATATACACACAAAAAATAAATAAATAAATAAAGATAATAAAAAAGGAAAAACAATTAATAATATTGTTAGTACAACAAGAATCATGTCTACCAAACTAACATTTAGAGCCACATTGTTATTCCAGATATTAAGTACGTGTAAAAAATAGAGATAAAAGTCCAACACTTCTCTTATTCTAGTTTTTTTTTTTTTTTTTGGTAAAGGGGGAGCAATTTCATTAATAAACAATAGAAGTTTCACAAACAGGGGAGCCAAGCCTACTTCGGTGCTTGCCCATAAAATCAAAATTTAAAAGGGGGATAACACTATGGGGAGGGGTAACAAAATAACTATCTCCACCATCGCCAGCAGCTCCCAAACGTGCCAAGGCGTCAGCGCAAGAGTTGGCCTCGCGGTAGCAATGCAGCATCCTAACTTGAGGCAACTGCAGCAACAGGTCCCTGCAATCATCAACAAGGCCAGAGAGGTCCCCATTAGTATTGCTATTCCCAGAGAGAAAGGAAATTGCTGCTGTTGCATCAAGTTTGATCTCCACTGCCTGTGGCTGCAGGTCCAAACAGAGGGTGAGCCCCTCCCTCAACGCCCACATCTCAGAAGCAAGACTCGAATTAACCACCATAGTTTTTGCAAAACCCCTAATCCACAGCCCATTACTGTCCCTAATGAGACCCCCACATCCGGAATTGACACCTTCACCCCCAAAGGAACCATCCGTATTCAGCTTGAGCCACCCATCACCTGGTTTGGACCACCTAACATGCAAGATTTCCTTGTTCCTTATCTCATCCTGGTTAGCCACACAGTAAAAGAACTCTCTTACTTGCATCTCCACCGCCTGAACAAGATTGAGGCTAGCTTCTTGCTATTTAAAGGCCTTGCGGTTGCGTTGCAGCCAGAGATTCCAGACCCCAAATAGAAAAAAACACTTCCACGGATAGTCCTTGTGAACAGCCCGAAGTGGGCTATGGGCATTCACCTGAAGCCAATCCACGAGACCACCAGAGAAAGAAGCTTGAACTTGAGGAGGGCACCCAGCCAAGCGCCAAAACTCCTGTGCAACTGGGCACTCCCTTAACACATGCAGAATACTTTCATCATTGTCTGAGCAAAAAACACAACCTCCTAACCCCACAATGCCTCTATGCGCAAGGATGCGTTTTACAGGAAGGCTATTATGGAGGCATTTCCAAAGAAAAACTTGGATTTTAGGCAGGGTCTTGACCTTCCAAACCCACTTCCTGAAAAAGACACTAGCAGTCAGGTCTTCTCTACTAGCCAACAGATAGGCATTTCTAGAATTAAAATCACCATTGGTGCTCGAAATCCAACTCAGTTGGTCCTCCTTCACCGAGAATCTTCTAAGCGTGGTTGCCTGAATAGCATTCAAGATAAAAGGACTAAGCGGGACAGAGAGCAAATGCAAATCCCAACTACCATTTGCAGAAACATCCTTGATCATTAAGTTGTCCTCACCACTGGTCAGGGGACCTTCAACTAAGGATCTCAAAGTACCTATATTAAGCCATTTATCATGCCAGAATCTGAGACTACTATGGCTACCAATAGTCCATTTGGCTCCTTTGTCGCAAATAACCTTGCCCTTTTCCACAGCAGCCCACACACGGGACTGCCTGCTACTCTTGGTCTGCCTCCTACACTGATACTTCTTGTGAAGGACTTTAGCCCAGCCAGCATCCTTGCACCTATTCATTCTCCAGTACAGTTTGGCTGCAAGAGTAAGGTTCCTTCCTTTGGCATCCTGAACACCTAAGCCACCTCGATCCTTAGGTTTAGCAATCTTAGACCAGCTCACCATGTGCATTTTCTTCCCCACTTCACTTGCACCCCATAAGAAGTCTCTATTGATTTTATCAAGGTGGTTGAGTACCCTACTTGGTAAGACACAGCCTTGCATAACATAAGAGGGGATAGTCGAAATGATTGATTGAGACAATATGACTCTCCCGACCATTGACAGCATGTTGGCTTTCCAACCTTGTAGTTTAGCCTGGACCCTTTCAATAATGAAATTGAAATCACGAGAAGAAGAACCCGGATGCTTTAAGGGGAAACCCAAGTACTTCCCTAAGTTAGGCTTAGAGCTAAAACCCAAGACCTCACAAAATTCGGCCCTAGATTCTTGGCTGACATTTGGGGAGAAGTAAACCTTAGACTTGTGAAGACTTACATTCTGCCCAGACAGTTCGCAAAAGGAGTCAAGTGCTTCTCTAATATGGCAGCAGTTCTTAGAGTTAGCTTTGGCAAAAAAAACCAGATCGTCCGCGAAGAATAAGTGAGAAAAGGCCGGGCCATTTCTTGAGGCTTTAACTGGGTCCCAAAGCTTAGCCTCACATTTTTCCCAAATAAGAACACTCAACATCTCCATACATAAGATAAAGAGATAAGGAGACATCGGGTCTCCTTGCCTAATTCCACGAGAGGGCAAGAAAGGCTCTAATTTTCCTCCGTTAAACAACACAGAAATGGAAGAGGAGGACACACAACTCATGATGAGCTTGATAAGCGAAGGAGGAAATTTGTACATGTGTAAAATATCTCGGATGAAGTGCCACTCAAGCCTATCATAGGCTTTCTCCAAGTCTATTTTAATTGCCATGTAACCTACCTTACCCCTTTTGAGGCTCATAGTATGGATAATTTCCTGAGCAATAATCATATTATCAACCCCTAACCTACCAGGGACGAAGGCAGTTTGAAGGGGAGAAATCAGCTAAGGCAGCAGTGGTTTAAGCCTTTTTACAATCATTTTGGTGACCACTTTATAAACAGTATTGCAGAGGCTTATAGGCCTGAACAAACCCAGGGAATCAGCTCCTGGGCATTTAGGAATGAGGGTAATGAGAGTTTCATTGAGGTGGGAGGGCATAGAAAGATTCTCAAAGATCTCCTTAACTTCACCAAATACGGTATCACCCACAATACTCCAGTAGGATTGGAAAAAGCCCGCATGGAGCCCATCGGGCCCAGGGGCTTTGAAAGGCTTCATACTCCAAAGAGCCTCTTTCACTTCGAGGATGTTGATTTCAGATGCCAACTGCTCTCTGGCATCCAGTGGAACACACCGTGGCCAAGTGGGGATATCCCACACTACTCTAGGAGCACTCATGGAACTGGATGAAAAAAGATCTTGATACCCGGTTCTGATCAAGGTAGCAATATCCTCTTCACCATGCACCCAATTACCAAGGCTATCCATTAGGCAAGAAATCCGGTTTCGCTTCCTTCTGATTATTGCAGACGTATGGAAGAATTTGGTGTTCCTATCCCCTTGGATAAGCCAATTATACCTAGACTTCACAGACCAAAATTCTTCTTCCTGTTGGAGAATCTCAAAATATTCCTTCCTTAACTGGGCTTCAAGAAGCAGGAGATGATCACTAGGACAGGTGGCTAAACTAGTTTGAACACCCCTCAACCTTGCTTCCACCCTCTTCTTCCTATGAAAAAGGTTACCAAAGACTTCCTTGTTCCATATCTTGACATCCGCTGTAAAACTTTCCACATTTGGTTTAAGGTGAAGGTTATCGGCCCACGAATCCCTCACAACACCAGAGAAAAGGGGGTGGGACATCCACATAGGTTGAAATCTAAAAGGTCTGGTCAGCTTAGAGTCAGGGGTATTCTCAAGCTTCAACAAGACAGGACAGTGGTCCGAATGAGTACGGGCTAAGTGATGGATAGCAGCTTCCGGGTAGAGGTCTCTCCAAAGAGGGTTGGCAAAGCCCCTGTCCAGCCTCTCTTGAATAAACTGACCCAATTCTCTTTTGTTAACCCAGGTATACTTAGGCCCATGAAACCCCAGATTAACCATACTACAGGAATCTAGACACTCCTTAAATAATTGGACTCTCCTAGGATTAAGGGGGTTTCCACCAAGTTTATCATAGCTGGATAGAAGCTCATTAAATTCACCCACCATAAGCCAGGGTAGTTGATGAAGAGAAGCAACAGCAGATAAATTATTCCAAAGTAATTTTCTTTCTTCTAGCCTAGGGCTTGCATAAACAGAAGAGAGAAGCCAGGTAGAGTTTGAAGAACGTACCTTGACAACCACATACACCTCCAGTTCAGTTTTTGCCAAAAGCGTAAGCTCAACACCATTAGAATTCCATAGCACCCAAATACCACCAGAGTAGCCAATAGTATCAGAGTGGATTGCTCCATCAAATGGGAGCCTGTCTGTAATTTCCTTAGCTCTAGCTCCACCAATCCTAGTCTCAGTAATGATGACAATAGACGGGGAGTGGGCATTGATCAGGTCAGCCAATACACTTCGAAAGCGGGGGTTCAGAGCCCCTCTGCAGTTCCAAAATAAGATATTCATCGATGAGGATTGAGGGTAGGGCAAGGGCCAATCAACGGTGGTCCGAGCTTCCAGCCTGCTCAGTGTCCTCTATCTCATCATCATCAACGCCTCCCTGGGGACCTTTTCCCCTTTCACACAAAAGATCGCATGATCCAACACCTTCAACATTCTCTCGCTTGAACAGATGAGCAGATTGAAGCAAGGGAGAGGGGCGCATACCGAGACTAGTTTCATTGTTATCCGATTCCCCCTGCACCATACCGCAGCTACCTCGGAGTTCAGTATTTTCCTTTCCACGATTTCTTCCTCTTGGCCTAATTCGCTCAAGCTTTGCTCCAACAATCGTGGCGATAGAGCCCTCCAATTAAGGATTCGGGCCTCTGCTGTTGTTGGTAAGTCCGATGGGAAGATCCACCAGGGGTTTCCCCATTCCATCCAAGCTGGATTGGCCAGAGGTAGATAGCCCAACTTTTGACTCTCCGGCGTTAAAGGAAAAATATGACTCCACGCCTTCATTTCGTCTTTGTCGAACCATCCCCAAATCATCGTGGGACTGGACTTTATCTGTGCCAACATTCCCTTTGACAGAGCTAGAATTTTTCCTTTGCGCAGTATTGCCCACTGCTGAACGTTGCTTGCTTCCATGCGTGTTACCTTGAGCTTTGCCAGACACGGTGGGCGTGACTAACCCAGCACTGCCAGCGCCCTTGTGCCCTTTGCCTGAGATTTTTCTATTAACCGGAGGAGAGACTTGGGTTGCTGCACTAGTAGACTCCCTGGGAGGGGGGTTCAAAATGTGGGAACTAGGGGTAGTCCGCGTCTGGGTCCGTGAGCTGGAAGCCGTGATGGGATTCAAAAAATCGCCCTTTTCCAAGATAACTTCGTCTGCATGCACGTCAACTCCTGAGACATCCTGTAGCTCAGTCTTCCTTTTACCATCCGCTGACCCACGATTTGACTTGCCATCAGTCCTCTCAAGGGAGTGTTGGGCTCGAGGCTCATGGGCTTCCGAAAAAACAGTGGGACATGAAGCAAGCCCATTTCCTACTCTACGGCTAGGATCACGAGCGCCCTTAACATTTGCACCTGCTTTCCTGTGCCGAACCAACATCCATGCACCATACTCCTCCTTCACATCAACGTCCGTGTTTCCCGCCTCTTGAGAACAGGGTTCTCTAGTTTCTAGCTCCTTCTCACCTACTGACATATCAACCTCATCAGCTTTTGTCTCAGATGTGACCACCTTCACCGTGTAAGGACAACTTTCTCGCCGATGGCCCACTCGCCCACAAGAGAAGCAGAGAGAATTAATCCCTTCATACTGGATGTCTTGAATTTGCCCCTTCAGGAGGATTTGTCGAACAAGTGGTTTGTTGAGATCAATTTGGACACAAATCCTAGCATAACGGCCCCTTGCTCCAGCGGCAGTATTGGAGTCAATCCACAAAACTGGACCAATTGCATTTCCAATTTCCTTGAGGACACACAAGGCATAGAACTCAATGGGAAGCTCTGGAAACCTAATCCAAACAGCAACCATATTGCATACCGCCGTTGAAGGCTTGAAGTTTGGCTCCCACACTCTGATGTTGAGAACATGCCCACCCACAAACCAGGGCCCTCCCTTGAGGACATTATCATAGTCTTCGACCAACCCAAACCTTATAAGGTAAAAATCCTTATCTAAATCCACACAATCCATTCTACCAGCTGGTTTCCACATGCTCATAAGCTTTGAATGAAGGAATTGGAACCCCACTGATCTCCCATGAACTTTAACTATCAAGGCATGTACCCATTTGGCGCGGATAATGTCCCTTGTCTCTGGTGTCAAGTTGACAGTCATCAGCCCTTTGCTAAGTTCCCCAATAACTTTCTCTGGTCCAGGGAGCACCCGAACACCAGGATCCAGATTAAAGGCCTGAGCAAAAGCCCCCGGGATCTCACCCACCAGCTTGTCCTTATAGGACAGAGGTGGTTCAGAAGCAAACGCCGTAGCGGAGTCCTTAACTTTCTTAGTACTCTGCTGAAGTTCCGCATCCTCCTCACGGGACCTTTCTCGCACAGAGAACTCACACTCCATTTCCTCTTAATCTTTTATTCTAGTTTTTCTCTTCCCTTGTCCCACGTTTATTTTATTCTTTCATTTATTTATTTATTTTTTTTACTGTTGCAGCCTAAAGCCTTCTTTCTATTTTTTTATCATTAAATGTCAACTTTGCTATTACCAAAAGAACTACATCTATTATCCATTGGCTAATGCTCCATATCTTCCAAAAAAACTACATCTATTATCCATTGGCTAATGCTACATCTATTATCTATTGTCTAATGCATATCTTCCGTAGATTGGCAGGCACGCCTGAAGCTAGTTGCCTGCAAACATCATTCCTATTTTCAAAACCTATCCTATTTTCAAGTTCCAACACATCAGCTTCACACGGTATCTCATTACAACCACCCATATCCTCTTCCTCTTTCAAATTAATTTTGTCATCACCCTTCACTTTTTATTTCATTTCTTCCCCCCATTAGTTACAGATCTCTCTCTCTTTCTCTCTCTCAGTATCAGACAATTCACATCAAGTCTTACTCTTTTAGTGCATCAGTCCAGTCTATTTTTTTCTTCACTTCAAACCGATTTCCAGTGCATGAATCACCGATGCCTCTCCTCACCACCAATCAGTATTTCATCGTCACCGGTGTGATAAAGAGGAGGCAAAGAGAGACAGAAGTTTAGTGTGGCGTAAGAAGAAAAGGTACCAGTCCTGTATCCACTAACCAGCCGAAACAGAAGAATTTCGCCGGTACGAGGCCGGTACAGCTGGTATTTTTTCCAGTACGAAACAAGGGAGGATTTGTACCAGTGCACTGGTTGGTACGGTACGAAATTAACTTCCTTGGCAAGAATATGAGGGAGAAGAGAAAAGCCCAAGTTCGTTTCAAAGTCCGATTTAGAGGAAGAAGAGAGAGAAAAAAGGGAGCCAAATTGGAAAATTATTAAAATATCAAATACACGAGCTACAGTAACTGTGCATATAAATACACAATTTTACACCCATTGATGTGAGTTTTTTTTTTTTGGCCAAAATGTGTAAAATGAAGAGATTTTTGTATTTTAGGAGATTATGCACCCACTGATGTGGATGCTCTTAAAATCTCATCTTTATTCATTGTTGAATTTTCTGTGAACTGACAAACATATTATACTTTCAAGGCAACAGCAGGTGGTGGTGGCCGTGGCATGCGTCTAGCTAAAGAACCTGATGAGTTTGTGAAGTTGCTACAGGTATTGCCCCAAATGCATGTTTTTCGTGTTATGTTACTTGGGCGGATGCCTACTATATTATAAGGTGATGTTCTTCTTCTTCTATAAAATTTAACTTTTAGATCTTTTTTCTCTTGATGTTTTAGTTTATTTTATTTTATTTTTTAAAATTTTTTTTGGGAGAAGAAAGATATAAAAGAGTAGCAAAAATACATATTTACCCCTATTTTTAACAGAGGTGGGTAACGGGAGACAAACGAATCTTATCTCAGGTGAGTAAAATGCCAATTTTTAAACCAAAGATAAGCAAAGTGTTTTTCAACCAAATCATATGTAGGTAAAGTGCAATTTGTCCTTAAGAAAATCTTAATAAAAAATTATATATATATATATATGTTAGTTATTTAGACCCCTTAAACCAAACAGATTAACCTAGTTAATTATTAGCCAAGTGATTAACTTAGTCAATTTATGCAATTCTAGGTTATCACAAACATACAATCATATCAAAAATATAAAGCAGTGGAATAATAAATAACTCAATGATATGATCACCCAGGAAACCACACAGTAAAAACCTAGAGAGGATTTGACCTAGCTATCTTCAAGGTAAACCTGAATCACAAGAACCAAGAATCATGTATATCAAAAACAATGTAACACCCAAAAACAGTTACTCCCCCTAACATGAATAGCCCCAAAACAATGATATACAAAGTGAAGCACCTAGATACAATCTAACATCTCCACTAGCTCCTTAAAACAAAAACTCTCCCCCTAACTACAAAAACTCCTCTACAGTGTCAAAACTCTACTCCCTTTTTTGTGACGAAATGCCAAAGGATAATCACACGCCATCATCAAAAGGAGGTAGTGAGGGAGAACGAAGATGTGCTACGTCAACACGCGGAGAATGAAGATGTGCTACGTCGACACGCATAGCACGAATCTCATCAAGCAAGTCCACCAAAATCTGACTATGAGCCGCCTGAATAGTCACGACAGTCTCCAAGGTACGACGAATACCAAAGTCATCCGAAGGAGGTGAAGGAACATCAGCAGCAACAGCATCACTAACAGGATCAGGAACATCCTCACCGGCAGGACCTGTAGAAGAAGAAGGAGGTGGTGCTCTACCAGAAGGCTCAGACCTAGGGTGTTTAGAGCCAGCTCGAAGATGAGTAGCCCTCTGTCTAAGAAAAGACGCACCTATGGGAGCAATCACATAAACGGGCTCAGAGGAAGGAAAACCACTAAGATCAAGATAAAGCAAAATCCTATGAATAAAAATAGGATGAACAAAAGCATGAGAAGAAGATGAACTCCTATAAACTTCATTAAAGAACGAAGAAACAAATAGGGAAAACTGATAGGAGCATTAGTGACAAGAGCATACAAAAAGACACACCGCTCGAAAGGAATGGTGTGAAGATAAGAGATGGGCCAAATAGAATGACAAGCTATCCTAAAGAAGAGATAGTGCAGCTCAGATAGCTCAGCAGAAGTGATCCTAGGATCAGAACCCCACTGGATGGAAGACCCAGTGATGTAAGACATGACATCACTCAATAGAGGAGACTCATCATAAGGATAGACTAGGTGCTGGACCAAGGGTACCCCTAGAGCATCAGCCACTACTGTAGGAGTAATGGAGTACTCTACGCCTCGTATTCAACTCTTTACTAAAGTGTTGGAATCATAGACGCGGATAGAGATGTTTAAGAAGAACTCTCTAATCAGGGTAGCTGGAGAAGGAGGATCAGAAACATCCAACAGAGGTAACCAGCCCCGACACTCAAAATTTACCCTAATGGCAGGATCAAGCTCATCTAAAAGAACAGAACGCTCAGCCCAAATCTTTCTCTTAAGGTTCAGCTTCTCATAAATCTCTTGGTTTTTCTCACTCGGAAACTTCTCTCGGCCAAAGGAGGGAGGGGAAGGAGTAGGTGAGGGGACAGACCTACGAGCCCTAGTCTTCCTAGGCATAGTGCTAAGGAAAGGACAAAGATACAAAGAGAAAACCAAAATAACACAAAAACCAAGGGCAGACTGCAAGTTAGCACAAAAAGATATAGAACAACAATCTATATGATGCATGAACAACCACAATGTCATGATGCATGTACTAATGCAGTAAGCAAAGTTCAAATTAAATTCAATTGCACAAAATTGGCTTGAGCATAGAGTTTCTACCAAAAACCCTAAAAATTTGAAAAACCACTTGAATGTTTTGAAACAGATTTGATGAATTGAGCATTACATAACACAACACACAGATTATAATGCCTAATTACATCAAAACAACAAGCCAATTTCATCAATTTCAACCTAATTGAACAAAATCCCCAATTCAGATTCAATGCAAGCCCTAGAATTTTAAGTTTTCTCAAAACCCAAAATTGATCAAATTAAACTATCAATATCAAGTTTATATCATGTCCCCACAAAAACCAATTGATCAATTTCATAAAATAAGACTTGATTCATCAAAAACCCTAAATTTTGTATAGTCCAAAAAGCCCAAATTAAAATGCATGAAAAATGAATGAAATGAGAAAATAACATCAAAAGGAAGGGTAGAGTGAAACCTTGCAAAAAATTTGGAAGAAAACGACAAAAAAATCGCAGTGAAGCCTTGCCGAGTCGGAGAGAGAGAAAAAGGTTTGAAACGTTTTAAAAAAGTGACTTTGAAAAAGTCAAGAACAGTATTTTAAAAAACCTGATTCGCGAAATTGATTGATCAAAAATCACATTCGATCGATCGAATCAATCCGAGACTTTTAAAAGTGTTAGGTTCTAGGAATTTATGTATTTAGAACTCTTATTTGTAATATTGGCAAACCATAATCAAAACGATATGTTAAGTCTTGTTAAAGTGTGCTCAAAGTTGATTAATTATTATAAAGTTGGAATCAAGAGACTGTAGATGCATTGGGGCATTTCGGTTTGGCTCGATCGATCGAAAAATAGATTCGATCAATCGAAAGTTGACCAGATTACGTTTTCTGCAGGTTTTCCAACTTAGCCCTAACTCATTAAATGTTTAGGGTTTTATGTTTTTGCCCTAGGTATATAAGGAAAAACCCTAGCCACGTTTTTAGAGTTGCTTCAGTTGTATTGTTGCTCATATATTTCAGTTTTGTGTAAATCTCTTGTGAGATCTAGAGGAGCTTTCCTTTACACAAAGCTTAGGGTTTTCAAGATTGAGATAACTTCAACATCTTGATGATCAACTTGGTTGCTACCATTGAAGCTTAAAGAAAATCAAACATGGGTGCTTGTAGCTGATTGAAGAATTCAAGAAAGAAGGAGTCCGTGGATTCGGAGCTTGCACGAGGTCGTGTCAGTAAGTTTTACTGGTAGGTAGCATTAGGAAGTCGAGCGGGGAGCTTGTAAGTCCTTTTGTATGAACTTCGATTCTTTCATAGTGGATTCAGGTTTGCCTTGAGGATAGGTGGGTAAAATCCTCCCCAGGTTTTTTACCGATTTGGTTTTCTTGAGTGATCATATCTTGTGTTATTTATTATTCCGCTGCTATATTTTCTTGATATGATTGTTTGATTGTTTTAACCTAGAATTGCTTAATTTGACTAAGTAACAACTTGGCTAATTAACTAGGCTACTCAATCTGGTTGTGTTTTAAGGGGTATAAATTTTCATCAAGTGGTATCAAAGCAGGTAGCTCTCTTGTCTGAGATTTTTGATCTCTGAGCTGATCCTTGACCCCTGTTGTCATGGAGCATGGACACTCTCTTGTTGTTCCTCCTCACTTTGATGGGAATAACTATGCTTATTGGAAAGTAAAGATGAAAGTATTCCTAAAATCCATTGATGAGAGAGTTTGGAATTCCGTTGAATACGGATGGGAGAAGCCCATTACTCCTGTGAGTGAGTGGCAAACTTCTGAAAAAGAAGCAGCTGGCTTCAATAGCAAAGCTATGAATGCCATCTTCAATGCTGTTTCTATGGGGGAATTTAAGAGGATCTCTAATGTTGAGGTTGCTCATACTGCTTGGAAAATCCTCCAAACTGTGCATGAAGGCACAAAGGCAATTAAGATAAACAAACTGCAGCAATTAACTTCTAGGTTTGAGAGCATTAGGATGTCTGATGATGAATCCGTTGATGAATTTTATGCCAAACTGAATGATATTGTTAATTTTGCATTTAATTTGGGTGAAATCTATGATCAACCTAAAATTGTTAGGAAGATACTTAGATCTTTAACTGAAGACTTTAGACCCAAAGTGATTGCCATTACTGAGAGCAAGGATGTGGACTCCATCCCTGTTGATGAGCTTATAGGATCTCTTCAGTCGTATGAGTCTGACTTACCCAAAACAAACAAATCCAAATCAATGGCTCTTAAGTCTGTTGATGATGTTGAGGCTGGTGGATTTGATGATGAGCTCTCTGCTACAGAGATAGCTTACCTTGTCAAGAATTTTAGAAACTTTCTAAGAAATACAAATAGAAGGGCAAGAGGCACAAACACTGCTGAACCTATAAACTTTAGGAAGAATGATCCCACTAAGGTTAATAACTTTGAAAAACCTAGAGAAAAAGTAGGTCAATCTTCAAACAATTCTTTGAGTGCTCAGTGTTTTGGTTGTCAAGGGTATGGTCATGTTAAATCTGAATGTCCTACATTCTTGAGAAATAAGGGTAAAGCTATGGCTGTAACCCTTAGTGATAATGAGGTTTCTGATGATGAGTCTGAATGTGACGAGGATGGAAACTTCATTGCTTTCATTGCTACTGCAGTAGTCAATGAAAGCATATATGTTGAGGAGAACCCTTCTGATGGGGAATTCTCTGAGGATGCAGATCTTCAAGAGGCCTATAATAAACTTTGCAAAGTTGCTGCAAAGGATGCTATGAATGTTGAACTTGGCCTGAAGAAAATTGATTCTCTTGAGCTTGAAAAGAAAAATTTGCTTGTTAAATTATTTGATGCTAATGATCTTTTGAACCATGTGAAATCTGAGAACATGCTTTTACTTGATAAAGTTAAAACTTTAGAACATGATTTATCTGTTGCTAGAACTACTAGTTCTAAATTTAATCACATGCTAAATGTTCAAAAGTATCATTCTGATAAATCTGGGATAGGATATGTTGAAAGCATCTCTGTGTCTACTCCACATTCCACGAACTTTGTTCCTTCATCTTCTTCTGAACCTTCTGTGAGTGAGGTTGTGAGTGAAATTGTCAAACCACCTGTGAGTGAGGTAGTCAAACCTGTAGAAGTTTCACCTCCTAAGAAGATTAGGGTTGATCTGAGAGAAACTAAACCTACCCTTTCTAAGGACAAGATGCATGGTAAACTTGTTTGGGTTTGTCATTATTGTGGAAAGTCTGGACACATTCGTCCTAACTGTTACAAGCTTCAAGCTACTAAGAGAGCAACTAAACCAAAGGTGCTTGTGCCTCAAGCACAAGATCCTATGGCACTTATTGGTGAATTGGTAAAGGCCTTGAACCTTTATTCTAATTCTGGAGTTGGAAATCATGCGAATGTGAATAAGAACTCCAATGCTCATGGTGCATCTAAAAGGTTTCGGATGCAAAAGACTCGACCTAATTGAGTCTTTCTGACATGGTCCTTGTGCTTCATTGCTCATTCTTCTGTGACCATTGTTCTTTGGTTTTTTGTGTCTCTTTTGTTTTGTTTCTAGGATTTGCATTGCATTACATTCATGCATTTCATTCTAGGATTTATTTTGTTTTCTCTTAAATTTAAAAAAAAAAAAAAAAAAAAAGGGAAAAGGGGAAAGCAAAAATGTGTTTGACATTGTTTTCTTGGTTTTTGAAAACAAGGTTGGTCAATTTATTTACACATATCATGTCCTATGTACCTTGTTTGGCTTTGATGAGCTTATTTATTGCACTTGACTAGTTGAAGCTTTGTAGTGCATGTTGTGTGGGAAAGATGTGTATGGTTTTTAATCATTTTGTCTTGATCTTGAAGTCACATGTTATTTGACTGTCAAACTTGATCTTTTTGAGAAAGGCATAAATAACCATCTCACCACTGTGCACTAGCCAATCATGAACACCTTAGTGCATATCATAAGATTCTGTACTCGAGAAAGTGTAGCACATGCACAAAAAGAACATAAGGTATTGCTTCGGCTTAATTGCTTAATGATAAAATTGGTGTGTACTATTAGGCTTGATGCCATCTCACATAAATAAATTGGTGTGTACTATTAGGCTTGATGCCATCTCACAAACAAAAAAAAAAAATGAGGCAAAAATACAAGAAACTTACATGATTGCAATCTTTTGTTCTAGGAGATGTGGGAGTTATAGGATGTAACTCTTTAGGTGATAGTCTCTTTTAAATTCTATGTGATGGATTGTGTAGACTTTGTGATTGATTGTTATTCACATATCACCTCACATGTTTCTCAAAGTTTTTGCTAGTTGCACACACTACACAAGTTACTCTTTGTTAAACTTTGTACATGTTATTGTGTGTGTTTTTGGTCTGACCAACCAAGTTTGAAAATACTTTGAGAATTATGCAAAACATTTTTTTTGCTTGAGAATTTAAAAAGTGAATGGTTGGAATTTTTCTTTGGAGAAACTGGGATTAAATTTGGGTTTTTGAAAAATTATTCCATCTCATACTCATGCATTTTGTTTTCATTATTTAATGCTTTGAGGATTTGTTTTTCAAAATGAGGTTTGTGTTTTTCAAAACTGTGATTTTTCTCAAAATTTTTGTGAGCCTTTGCCCAATTCGATCGATCCATTCTGATTTTCGATCGATCGAAAAAGTGTTTTAATTTGTTTAAAAATGACTGTCTCATTCGATCGATCGAATGCATTTTTCGATCAATCAAAAGTCGCGAATCAGGTTTTTAAAAACACTGTTCTTGACCTTTTCAAACACTTTTCAAAAGTTTTTTTTCAAACTTTCTTTCTCTCTCCGACGAGGCAAGGCTCCACAGTTAAATTTTTGTCGTTTTCCTCTGAATCTTTTGCAAAATTTCTCTTTCCTCAAGCCGGTAAGTCTATTTTGTCCTTCCTTTTTGAGTTTATTTACATATTTCATGCATTTTTCATGCATTTATGCTCAAAATTTCGGACCTTTTACTTTTTGGGATTTTTGATGATTTAAGCCTTATTATGTGTAATTGATCAATGGGTTTTTGTGGGGACATGCTATAAACATGATCTTAATGGTTTAATTTGATCAATTTTGGGTTTTGTGAGAAATTGAAAATTCTAGGGTTTGTAATTGATCTGAATTGGGGATTTTTGTTCAATTGGGTTTAATTGATGAAATTGGCTTGTTGTTTTGATGAAATTGGTTATTCTAATCTGTTTTCAACACTGTGTGATGATCAATTCATCAATTTGTTTCAAAGTTATCAAGTGGTTTTTCAAATTTTTTAGGGTTTTTGTTAGAAACTCTATGTTCAAGCCAATTTTGTGAAATTGAACCTAATTTGAACTGTGGTTACTGCATTAGTTCATGCATCACAACATTGTTATTGTTCATGCATCATATAGATTTTTATTTGTTTTTATTGTGCTAACTTGCAGTCTGCCCTTGATTTTGTTTTATTCTGTTCTTTTAGTTTTCTCTATGTGTCTCTGTCCTTTCCTTAGCATCATGCCTAGGAAGACTAGAGCCCGTAGGACTATTCCCTCCTCTTCTCCATCCCCTCCTTCTTTTGACCGTGAGAGGTTTTCGAGTGAGAAAAACCAAGAGATTTTTGAGAAGCTAAACCTTAAGAGAAAGATTTGGGCTGAGCGTTTTGTTCTTTTACATGAACTTGATCCTGCCATTAAGGCAAACTTTGAACGTCGGGACTGGTTACCCTTGGTGGATATTTCTGATCCTCCTCCACCTTCTGCCTTGATTAGAGAGTTCTTTTCGAACATCTCTATCCGCATCTATGATTCTAACACTTTGGTAAAGAGTTGGATACGAGGCGTAGAGTACACCATTACTCCCCGGGTAGTGGCTGATGCTCTAGGGGTACCCTTGGTCCAGAATCCTGTCTATCCTTATGATGAGTCTCCCGAGTTGAGTGACGTCTTGTCTTACATCACTGGGACTTCTGTCCAGTGGGATTCTGATCCTAGGATCACTTCTGCTGAGCTCTCCGAGTTGCACTATTTGTTCTATCTGGCCCATCTCTCATGTTCACACCATTCCTTTTGAGAGGTGTGTATTTTTGTACGCCCTGGTTACAGATGCTCCTATTAGTTTTCCTCATCTCTTTCTTCGTTCTTTGAACGATGTTTATAGGAGTTCATCTACTACTCATGCTCTTGTGCATCCTATTTTTATTCATAGGATTTTGCTTTATCTTGATCTTAGTGGCTTTCCTTCCTCTGAGCCCGTTCATGTGATAGCTCCCATAGGTGCGTCTTTTCTTAGACAGAGGGCCGCTCATCTTCGAGTTGGTTCTAAACACCCTAGGTCTGAGCCGTCTAGTAGCGCACCTTCTCCTTCTTCTTCTACAGGTCTTGCTGGTGAGGATGTTCCTGATCTAGTTGGTGATGCTGCTGCTGCTGCTGATGTTCCTCCACCTCCTTTGACTGACTTTAATGTTCATCGTACTCTGGAGACTGTCATGACCGTTCAAGCGGCTCATGGTCACATTTTGGTGGACTTGCTAGATGAGATTCGTGCTCTGCGAGTTGACTTTGCACGTCTTCATTCACCCTCACCTCCACCTTTTGATGGCGACTTGTGATTGCCCTTTGGCATTTCGTCACAAAAAGGGGGAGTGGAGTTTTTGACTTATAGAGGAGTTTTTGTAGTTAGGGGGAGATTTTTTGTTTCTTGAGGAGCTTGTAGAGTTTTTAGATTGTATCTAGGTGCTTCACTTTGTATATCATTTTCGGGGATATTCATGTTAGGGGAAGTAACATTGATTGATATACATGTTTTATTCATTGAGTCTTGTTGCTTTGTGATTCACTGCTTATTGATTTATATTTATGCGTTGTTCATTCATATATGTCTTTATTTTGTGTTGTGTGAATCTTACAAGTTAATACCTGTTGTTTTACTCTTTTCTATCACACATGCGTTTATGCGTTTGTTGAGTATTTTAGGAAGATACAGGTTGATTCAACAAAGCTGCTGTCTACACTTGCAATCGATGGATAGTAGTTAGGGTTGAATTTGAGTTTATGACCATTATTTTTGTAAAGGGCTTTTTACTTGTAAACTTTGAGCTTTTTATTAGGGTTTTGTCACGGATTGCCAATGGGGGAGTTTGTTAGGTTCTAAAGGTTTAGGAATTTATGTATTTAGAACTCTAATTTGTAATATTGGCAAACCATGATCAAATTAATATCTTAAGTCTTGTTAATGTGTGCTTAAAGTTGATTAATTATTGTAAAATTGGAATCAAGAGACTGTAGATGCATTGGGGCATTTCGGTTTGGCTCGATCAATCGAAAAATAGATTCGATCGATCGAAAGTCGACCAGATTGCGTTTTCTGTAGTTTTTCCAACTCAGCCCTAACTCATTAAACGTTTAGGGTTTTATGTTTTTGCCCTAGGTATATATGGAAAAACTTACGTTTTTAGAGTTGCTCCAGTTGTATTGTTGCTCATACATTGCGGTTTTGTGTAAATCTCTTGCGAGATTTAGAGGAGCTTTCCTTTACACAAAACTTAGGGTTTTCAAGATTGAGATTACTTCAACATCTTGATGATCAACTTGGTTGCTACCATTGAAGTTTAAAGAATATCAAACGTGGGTGCTTGTAGTTGATTGAAGAATTCAAGAAAGAAGGAGTCTGTGGATTCGGAGCTTGCACGGGGTCGTGTCAGTAAGTTCTACTGGTAGGTAGCATTAGGAAGTCAAGCGGGGAGCTTGTAAGTCCTTTTGTATGAACTTTGATTCTTTCATAGTGGATTCAGGTTTGCCTTGAGGATAGGTGGGTAAAATCCTCCCCAGGTTTTTTACCAGTTTGGTTTTCCTGGGTGATCATATCTTGTGTTATTTATTATTCCGCTGCTATATTTTCTTGATATGATTGTTTGATTGTTTTAATCTAGAATTGCTTAATTTGACTAAGTAACAACTTGGCTAATTAACTAGGCTACTCAATCTGATTGTGTTTTAAGGGGTCTAAATTTTCATCAAAAAGAATTGAAGCACATTTTCGATCGATCGAAAAACAGAATGGATCGATCGAAACAGGCAGAGGCTCAGAAACATTTTTGAGAAAAACACAGTTTTTTTTTTTTTTTAAGGAACAAACACTTTTTGACACAAACTCCTCAAAGCATTAGAATTGATGAACAAAATGCATGAGTATGAGATGGAATGCCTTTTCAAAAACCCAAGTTCTAATCTTAGTTTCTCCCAAGAAAATTTCAGCCATTCTCCCTTTAAGTTCTCAAGCAAAAAAAATGTTTTGCATAATACTCAAAGTATTTTCAAACTTGGTTGGTCAGACTAAAAACACACGCAATACCATGTACAGTATTTAGTAAAGAGTAACTTGTGTAGTGTGTGCAAACTAGCAAAAACTTGAGATACATGTGAGCTGATATGTGAATAGAAATCAATCACAAAGTTTACAAAATTCATCACACAGAATTTAAAAAAAACTATCACCAAAAGAGTTACATCATATAACTCCCACATCTCCTAGAACATAAGCTTGCAATCATGTGAGTTTCTTGAATTTTGCCTCATTATTATGTGGATTGGCATCTAGCCTAATAGTACACACCAATTTTAATTATGTAAAATGGTATCAAGCCTAATAGTACACACCAATTTTAAGTATTAAGCAATTTACCGAGGCTACACCTTATATTCTTTTTGTACATGTGCTACACTTTCTCGAGCACAAAATTTTATGATATGCACTAAGGTGTTCATGATTGGCTAGTGAGCAGTGGTGAGATGGTTATTTATGCCTTTCTCAAAAGGATCAAGTCCGATAGTCAAATAACATGTGACTTCAAGATTAAGACAAAGTGATAAACACCATAAACATCTTTCCCACATAACATGCACTACAAAGTTTAAACTAGTCAAGTGCAATAAATCAACTCATCAAAGCTAAACAAGGTACACAAGACATGTTATGTGTAAATAAATTGACCAACCTTGTTTTCAAGACCAAGAAAAATAGTGCCAAACATATTTTTGCTTTCTTCCTTTTTTTTCCTTTTTTTTATATAAATTTTAAAAGAGAAAACAAATAAATCCTAGAATGAAATGCATGAATGTAATGCAATGCAAGTCCTAGAAAGAAAAACACAAAAACACAAACACCAAAGAACAATGGTCACAAAGGAATGAGCAATGAAGCACAAGGACCATGTCAGAAAGACTCAATTAGATCGAGTCTTTTGCATCCAAAACCGTTTAGATGCACCATGAGCATTGGAGTTCTTATTCACATTCGAGTGATTTCCAACTCCAGGATTGAAATAAAGGTTCAACGCCTTTACCAATTCACCAATGAGTGCCATAGGATCTTGTGCTTGAGGCACAGACACTTTTGGTTTGTTTGCTCTCTTAGCAGCTTGAAACTTCTAATAGTTAGGACGAATGTGTCCAGACTTTCCACAATAATAACAAACCCAAGCAGGTTTACCATGCATCTTGTCCTTAGAAAGGGTAGACTCCTTAGGTTTAGACTCTTTCAGATCAACCCTAATCTTTCTAGGGGGTGAAACTTCTACAGGTTGGACAACCTCACTCACAGGGGGTTTAACAGTTTCACTCACAACCTCACTTACGGAAGGTTTAAAAGAAGATGAAGGAACAAAGTTCGTAGAAGTAGGTGCAGACACAGAGATGCTTTCAACATATCCTAAACCAGATTTGTCAGAAGGATACTTTTGAACATTCAACATTTGATCAAGTTTAGAACTAGCAGATCTAGCAACAGATAAATCATGTTCCAAATTTTTAACTTTATCAAGCAAAAGCATGTTCTTAGATTTCACATGATTCAAAAGATCATTAGCACCAAATAATTTAACAAGAAAATTTTTCTTTTCAAGCTCACGAGAATCAATTTTCTTCAGGCCAAGTTCAACATTCATAACATCATTTGCAGCAACTTTGCAAAGTTTATTATAGGCCTTTTGAAGATTTGCATCCTCAGAGAGTTCCCCATCGGAAGGGTTCTCTTCAACAGATATACTTTCATTGACTACAGCAGTAGCAGTGAAAGCAATGAAGTTTCCATCCTCGTTACATCCAGACTCATCATCAGAAACCTCATTATCACTAAGAGTTACAGCCATAGCTTTACCCTTAGACCTCAAGAATGTAAGACATTTAGATTTAACATGACCATACTCTTGACAGCCAAAACCCTGAGCACCCAAAGAATTGTTTGAAGATTGACCAACTTTATCTCTAGGTTTTTCAAAGTTATTAACGTTAGTGGGATCATTCTTCCTAAAGTTTATAGGTTCAGCAGTGTTTGTACCTCTTGCCTTTCTGTTGTTATTCCTAAGAAAGTTTCTAAAGCTCTTGGCAAGGTACGCAATCTCTGTAGCAGAGAGCTTATCATCAAATCCATTAACCTCAACATCATCAACTGACTTAAAAGCCATTGATTTGGATTTGGAAGCTTTAGGTAGGTCAGACTCATAGGACTGAAGAGATCCTACAAGCTCATCAACAGGGATGGAGTCCACATCCTTGCTCTCAGTAATGGCAGTTACTTTAGGTCTAAAATCTTCAGTTAAAGATCTAAGAATCTTCCTAACAATTTTAGGTTGATCATAAATTTCACCCAAATTAAAAGCAGAATTAACAATATCATTTAATTTAGCATAGAATTCATCAAAAGATTCATCATCAGACATTCTAATGCTTTCAAATCTAGAAGTTAATTGCTACAGTTTGTTAATCTTAACTGCCTTTGTGCCTTCATGCACAGTCTAGAGGATTTTCCAAGCAGTATGAGCAACCTCAACATTAGAGATTCTCTTAAATTCCTCCGTGGAAACAGCATTAAAGATGGCATTCATACTTTGCTACTGAAACCAGCTGCTTCTTTTTAAGAAGTTTGCCACTCACTTATAGGAGTAGTGGGCTTCTTCCATCCGTACTCAACGGAATTCCAAACTCTCTCATCAATGAATTTCAGGAATGCTTTCATCCTTACTTTCCAATAAGCATAGTTATTCCCATCAAAGTGAGGAGGAACAACGAGAGAGTGTCCATGCTCCATGACAACAGGGGTCAAGGATCAGCTTAGAGATCAAAAAATCTTAAACAAGAGAGCTACTTGCTCTGATACCACTTGATAGAAATTTAGACCCCTTAAACCAACCAGATTAACCTAGTTAATTAGCCAAGTGATTAACTTAGTCAATTTATGCAATTCTAGGTTATCATAAACATACAATCATATTAAAAATATAAAGCAGCGGAATAATAACTAACTCAATGATATGATCACCCAGGAAATCACACGGTAAAAACCTGGGGATGATTTGACCTAGCTATCCTCAAGGTAAACCTGAATCCACTATGCGAAAGAATCAAAGTTCATACAAAAGGACTTACAAGCTCCCCGCTTGACTTCCTAATGCTACCCACCAGTAGAACTTACTGACACGACCACGTGCAAGCTCCGAATCCACGGACTCCTTCTTTCTTGGATTCTCCAATCAGCTACAAGCACCCATGCTTGTTATTCTTTAAGATCCAATGGCAGTAACCGAGTTGATCATCAAGATGTTGATACTATCTCTACCTTGAAAATCCTAAGCTTTGTGTAAAAGAAAGCTCTTCTAGATCTCACAAGAGATTTACACAAAACAGAAAAGTATGAGCAACAATACAACATGAGCGACTCTAAAAATGTGGCTAAGGTTTTGCCTTTTATACCTAGGGTAAAAACAGAAAACCCAAAATGTTTAATGAGTTAGGACTGAGTTGAAAAATTCTGCAGAAAAGCATTCTGCCCGAGATTCGATCGATCGAGTCTAACTTTCGATCGATCGAGCTAGGCCGAAATGCACCAATGCATCTGCAGCCTCTCGATTCCAACTTTACATGAAAAATATAACTTTGAGCAAGCCTAAATAAGACTAACCATATTGTTTTGATCATGATTGGCCAACATTATACATTAGAGTTCTAAATACATAAATTCATAAATCTTTAGAACCTAACAATATATATATATATATAGTTTTTGATAATTTAAAAATAAAGCCCAAATTGAATGGAAAAAAAGCCCAGCAATCTTAATTGGAAGCCCAACAATGTAGGCCGAAGATTAAAAGTTGGACTAGACTGACAGGATAGATTAAACTTAGACCAGTTGAGACTAATGACTTGTCTAGTCAAATTTAGTCTAGGGTTTTAACGAAGAGAAGTGCCACGTTAATAACATTTTCACAACAAATCTAGGTGATAAATTGTTACTAGTTTTCATTTGAACCCATAATTGAAATTACTTTTTTACCTACCAGCCAATAACAACCAGAGATGGACCCACATATGGAGCAAGGCTCTCTTGACATTCCATAAATTTTTTTTTTTTTTTCATATATAATACAGTTTAAATTTAGTTTAGACCCAAGACAAAATAGAGTTGGGCCCCTTGCTTCAAATTAGTTTGCTTTCATTATCTAAATGCCTGTCCAAGCTTTGATTTTACTTGTTCATCTCTCCTATTGTAGATCACCTCCTTATTTTATAAATTAGTTGTGACGATTAGAATCCAATGATCTATATCTTGATTCCGAGTATTTTTTATTCCCACAATTGGCGATCTTCCAGATTTGAGGATTCAGATTGATTGATTTACAACAAATAAAAAATCTTGAAGGTTTATCAAAAAGAATCTTTAGGCCTAGGCAGCTAAGTCTCTTTAGTTAAAATCCAATTCTTTGCAAAATCTCTAATGACTTTAAATGTATCTCAAAATAACAGTTTCCGAAAATCAAACATATGGGCTAATGCTTATACTCCACGACAACCCCAACACATTCAACAATGCAAAACATAAAAAGATTCAAAAAATAAATAAATAAATAACAAAGTCCAACAAAGTAGACAAATTTGGTATTGAAATGAACAAGCACTATGTGACCCTTTGAAAGAGAATGGACTCCCCATTATTATAGCTCAATAGTGTATAGCCACAACATGGTATTTGACAATAGCGTCTCCTGAGGTAAGATTTAAAAAATACGTCTTTGCTGTCACAAATCCACGAGCCAATCGGAAAGCACCAGTCCCACCAATAATTGGCATCTCACGCAGTGGTTGTAAAGCTGCATTCCTGCCCAAAATAGTGAGACTGCAACCATTGAATTTCCCAGTTGTGAAAACAGAGTTCATGGCCACAAGTAGGCTTAGTTCTTGTTGCCCAGTGGACCCATATAGACCTTGAGCTCGACCCACAAGCATGGAGGTGGGTTCAGGCCCTTCTGTTAATGGGTCATCAAAGATGTTGGGTAGTCCAAACAAGGAGGGTGATTTCTTAGTCATTGAAGCTTCGGCTACTTCCACTACACTTGGGTTTTTGCCTGATAGTGTGTCATGAAAGTAAAAATGGAGCCTAGAGACTTTCTCTTTGGCATGATGCAGATTTTGGATCCATTCATCTACTTCATTCGTGCTGTGCACCAATGGTGTGGCAATGCCTATTGAGAAAAGCAATAGAACTAGAGCTAGCTTTATCATTCTCTTTTTCTCTTTCACTCACACAAAGTTAACAGGGTAAGGAGGCTCTTTGTAGTGGAAGATATGTATATATATATATATATATATTTGTTTTTTTTGGGGAGAAGCAGAGACATTTTCTCCATTTTAACTTTTATGACACATTGCACAAGAATCTGGACCCAAGAATTTTGATTGAAACGTGTCAGATAGAAGAAGCGTAATAATTGGTATTAAAAAGAATTAACGTTTAGCACACAATAGTTTTTATATTACATATTGTAATTGGAATGAGCATATTTTTACTTAGTTTGTTACTAAATATCTTTAATATGAATCAAGATGTCAAAAGAGTTGTGCTCGGCTATAATTATCGGTGTCAAAAATCAAATCCGACATGCTGATGATATCAGTTTATTCTTCAATCTTATAGTCTGTTTGGATATAACTTATTTTTACTGAAACTGAAAATTGAAAACACTGTAGTAAAATAATTTTTAAATGTGTGAATAGTACTGTGGGACTTGTGAACAGTGCGTAAACAGTGTATTTTGTCTCCTGCACAGTGGATCCATGTAATGTTACTGTTCACGCGTTGAAAAAAAAAAAAAAGAAAGCAAAAAACGCAAACGTGAAAACGCAATGTGTATCCAAACCCCACCTTATAAATACATTTTTTTTTTTTCTTCACATGCATCTTCATGGTTTGACAAAAAAGTCACTATTTTTATTTTCCACCTATATAGCCGGACAAACTTTTGGCGGGTTTAAAAAATGCAAAAGAGTTAGACCAATGTGCAGAGTGCGATAATGCTTCGGTCTACCATCAGTAATTTTTTGAGGAATATGCGTGGCTAATTGTACTGTCATCAAGAAACAGCTCAAACAAATATACAAGTCTACCAAGTTACCAACCTTAAAAAAAAAAAAAAAAAAAAAAAAAAAAAAAAAAAAAAAAAAAAAACAAGTTTACCAAGTCACCAACCATACCAGGTGACGAGTATTAAAATTACATGCTCATCAATGCAATGGACAAATATTAAATCTACAGGCTCGTCCATATAGATGACAAGCATCCAATCTACAAGACCATCCATGAGAAGATGACTACATCGCATTAATGATACAGTTATAAATGGTTTCATAACCAACGAGCTCTAATGGTCAAAAAGGCTAACCATGAGCCAGTTCAAGTAGATGTTACTCAAAACAGCCAAAAGAGACATTAAGAGACTGCCATCAGTTACACTCATAATGAGCCTTCTAATAGTTGTACTAGAGCTATAAATAAGCCACCAAGTACCAGGAGAAAGGTACACAAATTCAAACAGACAGAATTTCATTCTGATTTTCTAAGAGATATTGATCCTATTGACTTAATCATCAGAGAACCATTGGCTTACACCATTCCGGTGTCTTTTTCTCTCATCTTTGCAGGGAAAATTTCCTCGTCCAAGCTTAGACGAGGTCATTGACTAACGACCGTTTTTGGCTTCATCACTGGGTTCAAATGAAGGAGGCTTCCTAATCTTAGTAGCTTGCTCGAAGCCATATGCAATTTCAATCAACTTTGGCTTTGAACCTTTTAGTCTCCCAGAACAAATACCAATTGGAACCCTTTTACTATCATATCTTGCAGGGACACTACTTCTAGGGAAGCCCCCAATTGCAAGGGTAGAAGTAACACTAATACCTGAAGGTCCTAAATATGGAGTTACCAACGCATCAAGATTATACTCTATCCAGCGGCAGAGCTAGGAAATTTTTTGGTTTTTGTTTTATATTAGGAAACTAAATAATAAAAGGCTGAAAATTAGATTTGAATTAAATAGGCTTACATATTGGAGTAGGAGAGATAGGACAAAACGTTTGGACTCATAGCTGAACTAACTTACCACCGCACACCCTTGGTGCGATGGTCACTCCACAAGTATAAGTGCTTGTGGGGTGTAAAGGGTAAGGGCCGGAGTTCAAGTCTCTAGGAGGAAGCTTCACACACATATACATTTAGATTAAGTTAGAGTAAAATCCTATCATGTATCAAAAAAAAAAAAAAAGCCGGACTAACCTCCATTTACAAACCCACCTCCCATATACACCAACAATCTTGGCAAACGGACGGCAAGGACCATCAGAATTGTGCTAGAGACGCCATCCACTAACACGCATGGCAACAAATAGCAATGCTACAAAGGTTTTGCAGCTACTGTGCTTTTATTTTTTGTTTTCTTAAAAGAAAATGGTTGCTTTGCTGGGACCAACCATAATTGGGACATTCTTCTATGCGGCTTTGAGAAGAAGAGGAGAGGAAGTAGTGTAAGAAAGGAAGGTAACTTACCCATATACAAGACTTCAATTTCCATTTTTTTTTATAAAAGCTTCAAGATTTCAATTTCATCTCTTTTCTTACACATTCTCAGAGACCAAAAAGTGCAAGCTGGTGATGAACAAAAAGTGAAAATTGACAATCACCAAGTCGCCTTTCTAAGGAGATGAAAATCACCATGGGTGGTAGTGGGTGGCATCTCCGGCACCATTCTGTTGGCTCCTTGCCGTCCGTTTGCCAAGATTGTTGGTGTATATGGGAGGTGGGTTTGTGAATGGAGGTTGTTGAGTGAAAGGGGTGGGTAAGATGGAGATAAATGATGTGGGCATGTGGGCATGTTTTTGACCTTCATATGTTTTATGTGCCACGTGTTTTTCATCCGGATAAAAACAAAAGAAAACTGAAGAATTTTGAAAGAGAGTGGAGGCAGACCCTTCATAAAAATTAGGAGAAATTACACTTTATCACTTTAAACTATATACCAGATTACACTTTGCACCCCAAACTATTCGAATCCATGTTTTGCTCCATAAACTATGACATTTGTTACATTTTGCACCCCAACGTTAGTTCTACTGCTAAGTTAGACAGAAATTAATAATACATTACTTGCACATGATTTTACTTAATGGCATATTATTTAAAGACCAAAACACCATTTTCAAAAACAATTAAAAACGAAAGCTTTTTATTTTTATTTTCCAGCTCTTTTTATCTCTCTCGTGCATAGCTTGTTTCTTTCTTTTTGTTTCTAGCTCCCTTTCTCTCTCGTGCATATCTCTCCTTTTCCCAAATCAAAAAAACAGTAGGCAGCAAAAACAAACATGTATGATGTATCAGAATCAAAAATCAGCAGGCAGCAAAAAATACATGTATCAGAATCAACATATAATATCCAAAATATAGAACTAGTTTTTGATCAACAATCTAGTGCCAGAATTAACTGAAAGATAGGATTTCAATGTATAAGGAGACAAAAAGGATAAACCAACTCAAAGAGCTATGGCAATGGTTCAAACACCAAAACAAAGTATAACATATACGCCTTCAACCACTGAATTTTGATTTTTATATAAGAGAAGCAAATTTCAGTGATTTCACTGAAACCTTTGTCGCTTTCCTACTGGGACATGATTGTTAAAACTAGCAATTGAAGTCAACAGCCCACAACAAAATCTGTCATTATCAAACAAATTATCTATTTATATGAATGTAAACTATCACAGCAGAATCAAAAGGTGGGGAAAACCTTGTGGATTTCTAAGGGAAAACCAAATGGCCCAATCAGTTGATACTACAATGAAAAAAAGCTACGGATGGTGGTGTTGATGATGGTTTAGGGATGTAATTTAGGGCTTTGAAAAAATTTTGATTTGGGGCTTAGGGATTTCATTACAGCGGTGGAGCAGTGGGGTCGCGGTGGTGGTGTCATTGATGATTTTGCTCTAGGCATTTATGATTACATGTACAGCAGGATTTGAGGAGAGGAGCAACTGAACAATGAGAATGAGGAGAAGAGCTACTGATCGAGAGAGAGGGGAAGAGTTGCTGGGGAAAGAGAGAGAGTTGTACCTAACCACCTATGCGCAAGCGAGGAGAAAGAAATAGCTGAAAAAAGAAAAAAGAAAAAAGAAAAAGAAGGTGTTTTGGTCTTTAAACAGTGTTTCACTATGCAAAAATCAGGCCAAAATGGCCAAATACCACCTTTTTTGGAAATTTTTAGCAAAAAAATACTGTTTTGGAAATAAATGGCAAACTCAAGTTTCCTCATCAGTGGTACTGTTGAGTTGGAATTTGTATGATTAAAAAAAATTATGTGGTACTCGAGCTTGGTAAACTTGAGTACCATGCAACACAATACTCAAGTATACCAGACTCAAGTACCTTTTATAAATAAAATGCAAAAAATTTTATTTCTACGGTACTTGAGTTTAAGAAACTCAAGTACTGTGTAAATTTTTTTTTTTTTTTTTTGGGGGATAATCAACAAATAAACATAAAGATAAAAAAAAGTAGCTTTTTTATGTTTTTATTTATTTAAATAGAAGTATTGTAAAATATAGAGATTTTAATTTCGAAATATGAATTTAATGTCTACATTAATTAAAATTGTTCATTGTTTTTTCATAAAAATTGTTCACTGTTTTCTGTATAGACTATTTCTACGATTTTGCATAAAATTATTTTCTGTTCAGTTCTCACTATCTTAGACACTCTCAGCAGATGCAAAAAAAAAATAACACAGAGACTCCCTAACACACACACACAATCACAGATGACAAATTCACAAATCTTATAATTGTACAGAGAAAAATCATACTTAAAGCAGATGGGGATTCCGGATGGAGGCTGGAGGCTGCAGCGGCAGCAGCGGTGGCGGCAGCAACTTGAGGCATGTATGAACGCAGTGGCGGTGGCAGTGGCGGCGTGGTTGGCGGAGTGAGTCACTAAAACTGTCACCGTCACTCTCTTCTTCTTCTTCTTTTTTATGAGGTCTCTCTCTTTTATAGTCTCTTGTTCTCTCTCTTCTTTTATTATTATTTTTTTTTCTTCTGAAGAGTGAAGAAAGATAGAAGAGAAAGAAATTGACGAAGAGGCAGGGAGGAGGGTTTGTGAAAGGTTGTTAGCAAGGCGTACACAATCGCATGTTTGATATTTGTCAAATACAAATAACAAAATGGTAAAAATTTTCAATTCGCAAATGCGGAATCAATATGACTGTTTGTGTTTGATGATTCTGAATTCTATGTTTGGAAAAAAACGCAACCTCACCTTTTGTTTCTATCATTCTCAAGTGCTTTTGGAGAAGAATCAGGAAATTGAAAACGAGAAGAAGAAGAAGAAGAAAAAAATAGAGAAGGTTTTTATTTTTATTTATAGTTGTGGTTTTTATTCGCAATATTACCATGCATTTACATATGTATAGTTTGCTGATAGTGATTGTATTGCGTTTGACAAACTGCTAATTTATATATATGTAGTCTGTTTTCTCTGAGTGTGAGTTGCTGATTGTGATGTATTTGATTAATTGTTAATATATATATATATATATGGTTGAGTTCAATTTATATTTACAACACTCAATGTTTTTTTATTAAATGCGAATTTTAAAAAATCCACAATTAGATAGATTTTTTTTTCACACACTCTAAATGCTTGCAAAATTTCAAGATGATCTAAAATTAATAGCTATATCATTGTTTAAATTTAAATTTTTTGTATTTAAAATTGTAGATGGAATAATAAAAATAGCATTTGATTCACATGAAACGTCTTAAGAATAAGGAGAATATGTAATTTAACTGTGGGATTTTTGAAATATTGATTATTTAAAAAGTTATTAAGTGGTGTACAAGTACAACAAAGGTAACTTGAACCCAACCCACACACGAGTGTGTGTAGTTTGTTTTCTATTAGAGTGAGTTGCTAGGAAGCTCGGGCACTGGTAGGACACGTGTATGGCATCTCAAATGAAATGTTTGTGCTTCCTAAGTGAGTTGCTAATTGTGATGTATTTGTTTACTTGCCTTGTAATTTTGGTTCCATTTGTTTGAATTGAAGACGTTGGATGTGTGATAATATATATATATATATATATAATGTTTGGAGTGTTTGGAATTTGACCCCCTCATGCTTAATGTGAATAGTGGGGAGAGAGAGAGAGAGAGAGAGAGAGAGAGGAACCGGCTTACCTTTGAAGATGTGGGACTTTAAATTGTTCATTTGAAATCATCTATTGGGTCATAGTGAGCTCAAATATGTGGGTTGGCCTTATGGCCTATGTTCACAATATAAAACCCTGGCGGATATATCTTTATTGTATTCTCAATTGTGCATTCCAATTTAGGAAGCGCGGACATGGATATGGGTACAGGTGCTACATAAGCAATTTTTGAAAAATTATAATATGACACGGTGGGTAGGACATGGATTTGACACAGGTACAGCACTCCAAATGAAGTGTCCATGCCTTTTAGATTACAATGAACCCAAGTATGGTATATATAGAGGCTAGGGTTAGGTTTACTTGAGCTTACAACATAGATCTCTTGGATCATTACACATAATTTACTTATAAACCTAATATCTTTAACCCTAGTATGGTATATATTATGTTTTCTTACTTCCATTTTCTTATTATATTTTTTTCATAGTAACTTTTCTTTACTTCAATTATTTTCTCTTTTAGAACAAGAACTGGATAGAAAGTAAGGGGCCGTTTGGTAACGTTCTTTTAGTAGCATTGTCTGTATTTTTTAGAAATACATGTGGATGAAAGGTGTGTGAAAACGCGTAAAATGCTATTTAAAAACTGAAAATATGTGTTTAAACACATGTACTAAACGACCCCTAAATTTGCAGTTAAACATTGCATTTTATTCTTGAAAGTTATTTTCTCCATGTGAATAACTTTTAACCTTTTTTAAAGATAATTATTGGTCAAATTGAATGCATAATTTTCTGGCAGGTAAGGGAGAAGAAATTGAAAAAGCAAAAGGCTTTAGAGAAAGCTGCTAAACTGCAGGTAACAAGAACATATTTTTTGTAGAGTGGATCATATATTTGCATGACTTGCTTTAATGAATTATTAATGCATATGAGGATTGTGTATAATGATTAGTGTGTTCCATTTTTTTTAGGCGCAACAAACATCAACTAATAGAAAAAAGAGTGAAAAGAAAATGGTAAAGCGTGGGGGGAAGGAAGAGAATTCTGGGGACTTTCTTGACCCTGAAACACCTTTTGGCGAGAAGAAAAGACTGTCTAGTCAAATGGTCGTATGTGTTGATTTTCTTTAATCTCTTCCTGTATGAAATTGATCATAATTGAAACTTTTGTACTATTTTCATCCTTGATTTTGCTGATCTGGGTGGTATGCATGGTGGGAGAAATCTGGGTTTTTGTTGCAAATGTGAAGAGCTCCAAACCCCCATTTGTTATCGTGAGTTTCTTTCTGGAATTCTTTAAAAAAATTTCTGGAATTATAAGAACATATATTTTCATTTGTTAATGTTTTTTGTTTTCCTATAACAAAGGAAATTTTGAATAGAAACAAATAGTGACTTTGGTGTGAATTAGATTTGAAAACAACTTTCATGTGCATCTTTGGTGGTTTTTAACATCTCTTGAATGTTGAAGAATATGGTTAAAATTTTCTGAGAAGCAAGCCAAACTATTGATAAGGGCTTGTATATTTTTGCAACTGACTGGGATACAAAGAAAATCTCAAGTAGTGATGCAATTATGACAATGTTGAATTGAAGCCCAGATCCTAGGATTTTGGTTGCAATGTAGGATCAGGTTGTAAATTGGAGGGATTTGAATAGCGGAGATAAGAATAGTAACTAATGTGGATGAGACTGAGGAATAGTTTCTATGATTTGTTTTCTGCCTGTGTCTAACAAGAAGTTTTGTTGGAAAAAAACCATCTCTTGTAAAATTTTACTCAATTCATTGTCAATTAGTTTATTAGGATTTGAGTTATGACTGGTTAAGTTTGCCCATACATAGCCATTTGAGTTTTTGGTATTAACTATCTGTTTAACTCCTAGGAAGTATGAATTGGTTATGTATGTATGTAAAAACTTTAATCTTGAGAATTTATCTGTTTGATAAATGCATTATAATCTTACCTATAAAAAAAATAAAAAATGAATGCATTATAATCTTGAGAATTCTCATAAGTAGAACTGTACAAATGTAAAAGAAATGTATGAAGTGTGCTGTGCAACATGTAAAAGAAATGTAGAAACAAGTTTAACTGACAGTAATAAGATACAAGTATATATTTTTTAATTACATTACTTGGTTGTGTACTCATAATTTCTGTTCTTAATCTGTTTCTTTAATTACATTACTTGTAGTCATTGCTCTTTAGTTTATATATATATATATATATATTATTGAGAACTATTATATAGAAGATATTGAAGGTAGATTAGTGATCAATTTCTAGATTTTCTCGTAAACCTAATTTGTTATTTCCAATTTCATAAACAAATCATTTAATATATTGCACTCAAGCTCAAGGCAAGGTATTTCCCATTTTAATATGAATTTATGTACTAAAAAAATGATATCTCCAATTATAATCCCTTTAAAAAGTAAAATATATATTTTCTCTCCATTCCTATGTTTTGAATTAATCGATTTTTGATTAGGCCTTACTCACCCATAATTTTCTTTTTCTCCAAGTTTATGTTTATCATGAATTATTAGCCATTTTATTTTCCCTAATTTATTTCAGTTCAACACATTTTTTTTTCCCTAATTACAGTTTACTTTTTTGATTGAAAAAGGTAGAAATTACATTTTATTAAAGCCTTACTAAAAGTGCTCAAAACAAGTTATTCCAAACGGACACTAAGAATAATTAAAAAGGGTAGAGAATAAAGTTCATACTCACCTAATGTTAAAAAAATACAATATACATAATGAGAAAAATTCTTATGTAATATGTGAATGACAATTTTGTGTCATTTCACATCATTTAAACAATTAAATGAGGAGTATTATACAAACAACTAATTGATATTGTTATAAGATTTATTCATAATGTATTTATGTTTTAACAATTAATGGGAGATATACCATATATTTGTTTTTACCCTTAATTGTATTTTATCAATTGAAATTACGGAGGAAACTAAAGTTTGATAATAAAAAATTCGTAATCAACTCTATTGTGAACTTGGGAGAATATGAATTGTATGTTTCCAATAAAAATTGTTTGTTCTTGCATATCTTTTTTTCCAAATTAATCCTGCGGATACATATAATTCGGTGTTAGGATTACATACCCGGTACTACTCAGGTGGCTGCTGTGGATTCAGTCTTGAGGTCTAGGCAAAAGGTTTTAACCTTGCTGAAGCATAATTTAGTGGCTGCCCAGGCTAGAATGAAGCAATATTGTGACAAACACAGGGCTGGGAGGGTGTTTCAAGTAGGTGATTGGGTATATATGAGATTACAGCCTAATAAACAACAGTATGTGGCTTTTAGAGCTTCCCACAAGCTGTCCCCTTGTTTCTTTGGGCCTCTCCAGATAATTTAGAAAATTGGTGAAGTTGCTTACAAACTAGCTCTCCATGCTGGTCCAGCCATCCAGGAAAAAATTGGCCTTTGCCCTTTTTAAAAAAACAATCAAGCATTTTGCCATCTTTTTCAAACTAATTAGGGAAATGCCCCTCTTTTGAAAATCGTTTTTCTCAAAATCGAGTTAGTTAAGTCCTATAGCGGCGTTTTTAAGGAGCCTATAGTGATATTTTAAGGACCTATAATGACATTTTGTAACTCGATCTCCATGAAGTCGAGTTATAGGTAAAAAAAAAGAAAAAAATTTGCTTGTAACTTGACTTTATGAAAATCGAGTTACAAAACGCCACTATAGGTCCTTAAAACGTCACTATAGGCTCCTTAAAAATGATGCTATAGGGCTTCAGATTTTTTTTTTTTTTTTAATAACTCGATTTGAAGAAAATCGAGTTTCAAAAGAGGGACATTTCCCTAATTAGTTTGGGAAAGGGAGCAAAATGCTGGATTTTTTTTTTTTTGAAAGGGGCATTTGCCCATTTTCTCCCAGCCATCCATCCTGTCTTCCATGTCTCATGTCTGAAAGCTAAATTGGGATTGCAAACTGTTCCTATTTCCACCTTACCTTTTGTGATTCTCAGGCTATTTTATCACATGAACCTATAGCTGTATTACAGACAAGATCTCATCGTTTAAGGCGTAGAACTATCACTTAACTCCTTATTTAGTGGCAAAGAGATCTCCTGATGATGCTACTTAGGAGGACTTATTCACTCTTCGGCAACAATAATCACATCTTGTGGGCAAGATGTTTTGATGGGGAGGTTAATGTTAGGAGTCTAACGTGATTGTGATCAAAGGTTATAGACTATATGTGATGTACTGAGAGTAGGGGTGAGTATTGTATGTTGAAGATTCCTACAAGTTAGTTAGTTAAGTGACAACTAGAGTTAGTTACTAGAAGTTAGTGAATGGAGTTTGTTACTGGAAGTTAGAGTGTAAAGGTTGAGTTAAGATGTTGTGAAATTTTAAAGTACTCACAAGTATACGAACCGTACTGAAATATAGTTTAACAAGAATGAGATCGAATATACAAAGACTTGAATAAACGTAGGAAAATTAATCAAATCTTTAATCAAATTAATCATAATCTAGTTTGATAAAAATTTGTTGTTTTGAAATTAAATAAACTAAGCAAAAGATATAACATAAACCAATAAAGAGATTAAACAATCAAGAGAAAGGAATTAAGGTTTTGGAATCCGTCTTGTTAATTCATATCAGCATATATATATATATATATATATATGATCATTAATTTTTCCTAACCCATTGCATGATAATCTAGAAATCAATCTTGCTATCATATAAAATATTCTCATTAAAAACCATGTTTTAAAAATCTAAAGCATGCTTTTCTTCACTTCCTAAGTATAAAATTAAATCATCAATTGTATTCGTAGCCAAACAAATCACCAAAGATATCCAATTTTAAAATCAAGAAATAATAAACCAAGCATTCAATTAATTAAGATAAATCCTGAATCATGAGAAAAACATTATTGAACTCATATCTAGAATTCTATCTTAGTCAATTGATATGAAGTAAGAACAATTTAAATTATTAAAGAACAACTATTGTGGGAAAAATTAAATAACATAAATACTACTGATAATCTTTAACAAGGTTTCATCATCAACCCTAATTGAAAATTTAGCTACTCATAGTAATTGAAATAAAACACACCAAAAAAAAAAAAAAAATACTAGACATTAAACTAAACAAATATAATAGAGAAAAAAATAGTCTCAATTCTATCATGGAAGCCCAAGTAGCCTCTACAACTACAACTCACTTATTAGTGTTTCGGTGAAGGCCCACTAACAAGTATGCTACAAGACTTTCAAATAAAATACCGTTCAAAGCCATTGGCCCATTGCATTACTAGCCATCTCAACAGATCCAAGTTAAATACTTAGTGGGCTTTTTATATTCATTTTTTATGCCTCAACCCTTTCTTTGCTATATTCTTCTTTTAATTCACATTGGGCCGGATATAAGTTGGCTTGAGTCAATTGGCCCAGCTTGAGCATTCAACTTTATTGTAAATTGCTCTAGTATGGCCACGTCAGTAACTTCCTTCTTTTCTTTGTCTTGCACTTATGATTAGGCTTTATTCACATCTTATAGGCCTTCAAGTCTGATTTGGGTTCAGCCCACCTGAATTAGAATCTGTCATTCTGTCTCAAATAAAGTCCACTAGCATGTAAAAACTTTATAACCTATAAAACAAAGATAGATTATAATTAGTTACAAATTAGCATAAAAATGAGGCTAAATATGTAAATATGAGGGTACTTTATTGTATATATTTCATGCACATCATAAAGGGCTGTGTTGGTTATGCAAATTGATAACAAAATCTCAATTCTTTTAATCTCTTTATTTCTCTCTCTCTTTATTAGGAGGCTGATTCACTTGAAGAATCATTTCCTTTTCTTTCTATCTTTCCTATAAAGCTGTTGCATAAGCAAAGGCTTAGCATTTAGAAGATATGTGAACGATTCATATACAACATCTCTTTCCTTTATCACCAATTCTACCAATTGATATTATTTTAAGAGTTCAATTATATTGATTTCCCTATAATTAAGCAACTCCATTATTTTTAATATAAAGTATAAATGCTTGTGGAGTGTAGGCAAGGTGAGGTTCAAGTCTCAAGAAGAAACTAACACATATACACTTAAATTAGATTAGATAGAATTTTATCTTGTATATATATATATATGTATAAGAGTATATATTTTTCTCTCAGAGCATGTTATTATCGTAGGAAAGTACTAACTCTTATTTTGTAATCTATGAGCTTAATTAATGAGTCCTTGACCCAAAAAAAAAAAGCAATTTTTATAGCTACATAAAATTGAAAATAAAATTTAATTTTATGAAATATATATATATATATATATATCTAGTTTCAATTAAATATGCCAATACTTTCAAATAGCAACTTAGAACGAATTTCATGTCTAAGCATGTTTCAAAATCTTCGTAATAAAAGACCATTTTACACTTAAAAAAAAAAAAAAAAAGTAATTTGAGAGAAATGTCAGAGATAATCAATTTAAACAGAACTCGGACAAAATTGCTTCTTGCCCCTTAAAAAAAAATCCAGCATTTTGCCCTCTTTTTCAAACTAATTAGGAAAATGTCCCTCTTTTGAAAATCGAGTTTTTGAAAATCAATTTAGGCCCTATAGCGGCGTTTTTAAGGACCCTATAGCGACGTTTTAAAGACCTATAGCGACGTTTTGTAACTTGATTTTCATAAAGTCGAGTTATAGGTTAAAAAAAAAGAAAAAAATTGCATGTAACTCGACTTTATGAAAATTGAGTTACAAAACGTCACTATAGGTCCTTAAAACGTCACTATAGGGTCCTTAAAAACGCCGCTATAGGGCCTAAATCGATTTTCAAACACTCGATTTTCAAAAGAGGGGCATTTCCCTATTTAGTTTGAGAAAGAGGAAAAATGCTGGATTTTTTTTTTTGAAAGGGCAAAAAGCAATTTTCTCCAACAGAACTCTATCTTCTACTTCTCCAAGAAAAAGGTTTTGTCATTTTTTTTTTTTTTTTTTTTTTTTTTTTTTTTTTTTTTTTTTTTTTTTTTTTCTGAGTTGTATTGCAAAAGCCAAAAACTAATTTAGGCGTAGATGCTGATTTACAACCACAGTGAAAATCATATATCAAAATTTCAAATGTTGCAAAATTACATTCAACTACCTAAAGCAAGGGAGTCAATACCGTACTGGAGGTTGTACCGGTTTGGTCAGCGGTACGATATATTTTGGATACCGGTCAATACCAGTGTACCGTTTCGGGTTTACCGTTATTTTATATTTATTTATATATATATATATACACACAAAATCTCTAGGACCATGTTTATAAACATGTAATATTTCATTTATTGTTTATCTCTAGCTCACATAACTGCCTATTAATTATTAAAAATATAAAACTAGTGAGTGGCAACTGGCAATAGTTGAATATTTAGCAAAAAAAAAAAAAAAAGACAATAGTTGAAAATTTGAAATAAATGATGTAATTGAAATTTCAAACTTGTTTCAAATTTCAAAGTCTACACGTGTGGTGTTAGTACACACAAAATAAGACCACAAGAACCACACAAAACAAAAGGACCAAGGGATGCAGCTGTTAGTCTAAACAACAGATAAGAAGAAGTGAAAAAAAAAATAATAAAGAAGGGAAGTGAAAGGAACGAAACTGAAGGAGGAAGAGGAAGGGATAATCAGCTAAATGTTGACAACGACCAACAAAGTGGTGCTGGGCTTGAAGGCGACATGAGCCATTTGGTACTTTTATGTTTTGTTTTGTGTTTTGTGTTTTTTTTAAGAAGCTTTTTGTACCGGCCGTTTTTACTTTCTGCCCAAAATGGCCGGTATTCGCCGGTACGTTTGGCATAGTCCGGTATAGACCAGTATTTTGAGTGGTACAATTTAAGGGTGTTTCGGTACCATTTTATCCACCGGAACGACAAATACCAGCCGTATCGGCCGGTACGGTACAGTATTAACTTCATTGACCTAAAGTGGAATTATCGATCGTGTCATCCAAGTCTTTTAAACATATACAGTGTGTGATTCTGAACTCCAATTAACAAAACAAAAATGTTTCTTCCTCTAAATGAACAATGTGAAATTGATCTAACCACCATTTTTCTTACTTCTTTCCACTAGGCAAATGCCGGAATGTATACAATACTTGGGTTTAATCAAATACAATTTGAAGGGTTTTATAGGTTCATTGGTCTAGCTTAACAAAAGAACTTTATAAGTTTCCAAAAATGAAAGATATAAATCAAGAAATTGAATTTCAATTTTTGTAGGAACATATCNGTTTACATAAATGCTCCATTTTCAATATGTTTAGAGTCACAACTAACAAGATAACAAGTTGTTAATGTCAGTGGTAAAAGCTTATATGAGAATTAATAATAGCTTGCCAACTTAACAATTATGAAAAATGTTGTAGCATTATTCCATAGGGCGAAACTTAGATACAGATCTTTAGGAGTTGTACTTTAGGTTCCTTAATTGAACTTAACCCTACAGTTGAATTGACCAAATGGTGTAAAGATATATAGTGATATCATTTTCAAAGACAATTAAGTTTAACTATGTACTTTATTGAGCAACGTAACTCCAATAGGAAAAACTTAAATAAAGTTCTTATGTGTTATATATTTGGTTCCCTAATTGAATAAATGTGTTATCTTTTTAAAAGCAATTCAATTTAACTATATAATTCACTGAGAACCCAAGTTATAACACCTAATTAAAGAACTGTCTATAAGTTTCATCTACACAATATATTCTGCTCCCTTCATGTTTTTCATTATTGCAACAAAGGCATGGCACATCTCAAATAATGAAGATTTACTTGCATGGCCATGCAGGAAAAGATCAAGGAATATAAGCAGAACCTTTTTCTAGAAGCTCAAGCCACAAATGGTCTAGTAACAAAGAGAAGACAGCATTACAAGATATGGCAAGGCTGACGAGAGATGGTTTTGTGAAGTTGATGATAAAGCATAACCTTGATGCATTGGTGACTCCATATTTAGGACCTTATGGAATTAGTGTTACTTCTGTCCTCGCAATTGGGGGCTTCCCTGGAATTAGTGTCCCTGCAGGATATGATAGTAAAGGGGTGCCATTTGGTATTTGCTTTGGGGGACTTAAAGGTTCAGAGCCAAAGTTGATTGAAATTTCATATGGCTTCGAGCAAGCTACTAAGATTAGGAAGTCTCCTTCATTTAAACCTTGAAGCCCAAACACCTAGCCTCCATTCAAAGTTTTAGAACTTGCATTGATACTTATGAATCATTAGGTTTGATTATGCTAGTTTGTGGTGATATATATATCAACTACAGTTCAACTATGGCGACAATGTAATCAAGTTGGGCTAATAATCTTGCTGGCATATATGGGCAAAGGGCAGGTATTGTGTATTAAGTTTTGGGAACAAGACATTATTAAAATGATATTGTCCTAAGTTATGATTAATCTTTATGTTTATCTCAAATTTTATTTTGACCGACGTAACTTTTTTTTTTTATATATATATATATATATATGAGATAGTTCTATTTATCCTAATCTTAAGTGTATATGTGTAAAGCTTTCTTCTGAGACTTGAATCCTAACTCTTGCTCTTTACACTCCACAAATACTTATAATTGTAAAGTGATCATCGCGCCAAGAGTGCATAGTGATCCAACATAACCTTTTCACCTTGGACACCATGCACAATTAGATCAAATGCATCATGGCTTCAAATCAATGGGACTCTAAGATGATCATCTAAGTCATGTCATTGTTAGCAGACAAATGGGGAAAGAGTTCATATTGGTAGCTCTATTAGCCTTCTTGGCAAGAACTTGGCTAGAGATGCCAATCGTTGGTGGAACCGGGTTTTTCCGGCTAGCACGTGGCTATGCCATTGCTTAGACACATTGGTTTGATCTCACCACCGGTGATGCTATAGTTGGCTACAATGTTACTGTGGTTTATTGAAAATGGAGCATTTATGTAAACACGCTAACCAAATCTGAGAACTTCTTGTTGAAGGCTATAGCATCAGCCAAGGTACGCACTGGGGAAGCCACCAGTTCTTTTAAATATTTGTTCAAGGCCTGTTTGAACTCTATTTTCAATGCTGTCATTTCCGAGGTGCCAATATTCAAGATAACATCAATGTTAGCTATTTCAAGATTGTCCACCAAAATCGCACCTTCTTGCCTGAAATTTTGTGGAAAATTATGTATCAAGTTAGGATAGTACATCAGATAGGGCAAATTTCTAGCTTGTATGTTAAGTTACGTACCTTAGTGTATCAAGATGCTGTGCAAATATTTTTTTTAAGAAGATGTCATTGCCGAAATTGTAAAAGGGTTTTCTCACTATTCCCAATCGCTTCCCCTTAAGCCCATTAACCTTAAGAAATTGTTTATAGCCACCATGTGGAATGTACTTTGATGCTTTAATGGTTGCTTTATCATTGTAGTCCAGACCAACAATCTCATCAAGAACGTAAACAGCATCTAATATAGTCCTGCAAATAGGCCTGTTCTATCCAACATGAAATGAGAGATTTTTTTGTTTAGGTAATCATCATATCTTGAGGGGAATTATAATGATGACAGTTAACACAATAATAACATTATCATACAAGAAAATCAAGTTCAAAAAAAATCAAGATAGAGTATATCTTTCAAAATTACACATAATATTACTCGTTAGGTTTTATATGTTACATGTGACAAACACAATGTAATTATGAGATTAAAGTTTGGCCAAAAGCTTGTCAAGAGCTGCAAGTGAACTCAAACTCACTTGAGCGAAACCAAGACTTACTGGAGTGGAACATTCAGAGTAGACAAAAAGTTTGCCGAGTCTTTCACTCAAAACTCACTCAAGCGAAATTGTTAAGTTTGCATTAGCTATTAACCTAGCTTTGTTAGGATCTTTAATCATTGTTGTAGTTGTAACTTTTTTTTTTTGTTGCTGAAATTGTTGTAGTTGTAGCTCATCATATGTATTCAATGCCCCCTTATCAATATCTAGCAACTGACTACGGTATCCAACTTTTATTATTCACACATCACTTATGAACATGTGGATTTCTCATGGTTGGTGCTGCTGACTATTTGATACGATACCTATTAGATTATGCACTTAAGCAAATTGTGTGTTCTTTAAAGTTCAAATCAAAGTAGACAATACGGATATATTGTATCAAAGACTTTCGGTCTGATCAGGAGAATAAAATATATTGGTACTAGTCATACCGATGTACTGTTTCAAAATTAGTACAATATATATACGTATACACACAAATCAACTTATATATATATTTGTATATTTATGAACTAAAATATTTTGTTAAGGCCCAAGAATATTTAAAATCAATTAGTGCATTGTCTATGGTTGCTTAGATAAATAGAAGTGTACCTTTTAACCTTACTAGTTGCAAACTCTTGTGATACGCGAGAAAAATTGACAATTTATTTTTTTGTTAAGTGAAAAATGAAAATAGTCGATGAGAATTACAAGTATTAGTCCCAAATAATTTTTAAAATAATGTGATTATTTTCTAACAAAGTAGAATTGATAAAATATATTATATTTCTAAATTTATGCAATTTTTATATGCTGTACCCAACATATATGCCGGGTACCTCACATAGAGGGGGGCCCATAGTGTGTGGGGCCCGCCTCCCTGTGAGGTACCCGGCATATATGCCGGGTACCCATCCAGTTCTAACTCAGTTGTGGGCATTAAGCCAACAATTGGTCTCACAAGCCGTTCTGAAGTCGTCCCAATCTCTCCTAGGCAGGACACTATTGGGTAACTTTATTACAATCTTCGATATCAAAATAGATATTTTATTTGCTTATTGGGGTCATTGCACTGCCACTAATAGTCACTTAAAATAAATAAGGAATTTGTGGTTGCTGTAAAAATAAGTCTGTTAGTAAAGGAGAAACTAAAATTTTAAAAATTTTCACCCACAAGCTCAATTCCAATTGGTCATATAATTCCAATCTATATAATATTTAAAAGGTGAAAGCTAAAACATAGTATTTATTGTTGCTACGCTTATGTTGAGCCATATCGTCATAGCATTTCAATCCATTCGGTCTATTTTGGTCCATTTCAGTCTGTTTAGTCTACTTCAATCCATTTGGTTCACTTCAGGTCACTTTGGTCCAGTTAGATCCACTTTAGTCCATATCAGTTCATTTGGTCCAATTTGGTCTATTCGGTCTAATTTAGTCCAATTCAGTCCACTAGGTCCATTTNAACAATGCATTGGAGGAATGGTTTGTGTAGAAAGATGAGCTGATTTATTGAAAATATATCACATTCTCAGCATAATGTTGGTAGATTCTTGATAAAATTTCCATTTCTTTTGTTATTTTTTCTAATATAAAATGAAAATTTACTTATATATATAAAAAATTACTTAAAATTTACTTATATTCCATAGTTTTTAAAAACCGTAACGCGAAAGAACCAAAATAGGGAGTGTTTACCGTTTTTGGCCACCATGTCCAACAGGTTGAATCGTTATGATGTCATAATAATAAATAAAATAACTATTAATTATAAAAATAATAAATAATTTATAACTAGTATTATTAAACTAAAAATTTAATAAATAAAAATTAAACTTTAACTTACCTACTTTTGGACACCACATAAAAAATTCAACCAAAAAAAACAAGGTACAGTGAACAATTAGAAAATATATACGTTACTTACATTGTAAATCAATCTCAGAAGTAAAGTTACCAATGGGGTAACAATATTACTGCCCACTTGACACTTTTTTCCCACCTATCCTACACTTACACGTTTATATCATACCCACCATACATTTATTCGAACTTTCAAACAACTCTCTGGACTTAAAAGTTTCTTTCCTATCCACTTTTTGCTAAAGTTTAATTTTCGGATTTCCCTCTTCAATATTCTCTCCCTCTCTCTGTCTCTCTCATCAATAAGGGTATGTGCAAGAGCAGAAACAAAGGCTGAAACAGAGTGCGGAGTGCGGACAGATAAAATCATATATAAATTTGCTTCGTTTTGGGCTCCTTCCTCAACACAAAAATAGGAGATCTAATGTTTTTGGAGTCACTGTTGGTGTCTTGGGCTTCACCACTTCAAGCTTGAGAACATTTTCAAAATCAAAATCTCTCCTCTCAAATCCGAAACAAAATCTCTCTTTCTCTCTCTCTCTCTCTCTCTCTCTATTTAAAAAAAAAAAAACAGAGCATCTGTAGTTTAATGAAGAACTGCTAAAAACCAGTTTAACCGTACTGATTTTCGGTTTTTCGGTTTTCTCAGTTAAATCGGCAGTTTCCGATTTTTAATGGTTTCTTCTATTTTTGATTTTTAACAATAATCGGACTGGATTAGTGTCTAGTTCCTGTTGAACCGGCCGGCCGGTCCAATTTTTAAAACCATGCTTATATCTACTAGCTTTTACACCATTCAAAATGTATAGATAACGAACCGTTGTAAGGAGTACTAGAAACAAATTACAACCACACATTACATATAACAAATATCTTGTCTTATATAATAATTGAATGTAAAATGAAATATGTGTCCTTGAAGGAAAAAAAAACTTACAAAATTTAAAACACTTTCAAATAACAAATATAAGTACATAAATTTGAGGTGTTATATGCTGCAAATAATAGAGCCATCTGTCTCAGACCCCAAAGACACTGCCACCAAATTTGCAGCCACTGATATAGCTGATCCACTACTTGACCCACATGGATCTGCCGATAGAACATAGGGATTCTGCACACCATCACAAAACATTGATGTTAGCAGCTTGTACCTGTCTTTCTTTTTATAACATACTATCATGCACATCCAATGGTTAATTATTTCATCCAATTCTGGTTACATACCAAGAAAAATTGGCCAAATCCAGATTATATGATATTTTTGGATGAATATTTAAGTTCTAAATATGTTTCAACATTCTTATTCATACGTTCTTTCTCCTATAACAATTTCAAACGTTTTTAATATAACCCCTAAAACTATAACAGACAAGGGGGAAAAAAAGCTGCAGTTAAAACTGTACATGCTACTGTTTACATAGCTCAAATCGACATAAGATGTGTACTGTGCAATATACATTCATTTAAGGTTAAAATTCAATTTAGTACATTGATATTTACTTCAATTATCAAATTAGTCCTTAGGTCTAATTTTTGACAATTTAATAAGCCGCATTGTCAAAAATGAGTCAATCAAGTTCTTTCCAAATCTGTTAACAAATGAAGCCATTTAAATATCATTTATAGTTTAAAAATAATAATACTAATCAAACAACACCATTTATCAAATGACACAACTCATGTTTTCAGGGAAAAAAAGAGAGAATTTTATCAGTGATTTCAATTAAAAAAAGCAAAACAAAACAGCACCATTTGCTAATATTGGACAAAATTGACGAAAAATAAACCTTTTAAAATAATTTAATAATTGAAGTAAAAGTTATTAGACTGAATGAACAAGAAGAACTCTATGGAGACACTAAATCACACCTAATTTTACGACATTCTTAGGTGCCAATTTGTGATCGGTGTACAGTAACTTCACTTTTCACCGAATAGACACCGGGGACTGAACAATCCATACAATCTGACTATTACACATGGAATCAATGCAAGTCACGTACCTTTCCTTGGCCACCTCTGCCGCTCCAACCATTGGGTACATAGAACGACCTGAATTGAGACCACTCGCTTAAGCTAGCCTTTCCTATGATGATAGCCCCAGCTTTCCTCAGCTTGGTCACCACTCCAGCATCTCTAGGCACCACTGAGCCTAGCAGTGCATAAGAGCCAGCCGTAGTGTTCAGCTTATCCTTGGTTGCAATATTATCCTTGAGCAGAATAGGAATACCATGTAACCCAGAGAGTGACCCAGATGCTTTTGATTTGCGCTCGGAGTCGGCCTTATCAGCTAGGTGTAGTGCTTCTGGGTTCACCTCTATGACTCCCTTAAGGATTGGGTTAAGTCTGTGTATTTGTTTTAGGTAGAACTCAACGAGTTGCCTTGAGGTGAGTTGGTTTTGCTTGAAAGCGAGTTGGATGTCATGTACAGTTGCTTCTTCTATTGAGAACCCATGGCCTGTAACAGTACTGAGCGACCCAGAAGATAATATAGGTAGAAGAATAAGCAGTGGTGAGAAGAGACAAAATTGTGGCTTTGAACTGGTAGCCATTGAAATAGTTAACTGATCAGTAGGTGAACGGTTTGGAGTTCAGAATTCCTATCATAAGTAACCTTTTTCGCGTGGACTAAAATGACTGGTTATGATTGAAGTAAAATTATTTTCATCTTAGTTTACCATTAACACAAGAAGGTATATTATCAGACTGCCTTATTAGACATTTTTTTCACAACATGCAGTACCCACATATGTTAAAGAGATGTCTTGTAAGATTGACTCATAATATAATTTTGGGTAAATTCCAAACAACTAGTTTGAAGTAATACCAAACACATCTAAGACAATTAAAAAGCAACCATTTTGTCCTTAAACATAAACACCTTTATCATGCCGTTTGTTCACTCCACCTAAAACAAAAGCTGCACAGCTTTTTTCCCATTTCCAAGAATGAATGTTTAGAAAGGTACCCCGCACTCCTTTGTTCCCACTAGCCTAAATGCATTTTGCAAATTCTTTTTAGTGTTTATTGTTTCATTTCCATAAAGATAAAGTTCTTTACATACCAAAAACTATAAGTTAGAGAAAAAAATAAATCCAAGATTACATGCCAGAAGAGTCGAAATTACCAAGCAAAAGAGCCAAGTTGCTAAAAGAAGAACCTACAAAAGAAACCAGAACAAAAACTAAATCAACTATTTTTCAAGTAATTAATACTTCTTCCATTACAAGAAGTTTAGCTATATTTTGATATCAAGAACTAATTTGTACCTTTCTTCAAATTAAAACTTGAACAGAAGCCCTCTTTCTCTTTGCTCAGTCCAAATTTTTTTTTTTTTGAGTGAGAGTTGAAATTCTAACTCCAATGAAGTCTAAAAAGAGCCATTGAACCAACTGACTTGGGTTATTTTCTTCTAGTTTAGATTTAGAGCCCTTTGTTGCTCTTGGGAAGAGCAAAAATGATGAAAACATGTTGGACTCAAATGTGAGGATTTTGGCCTGGCAGGAACAGATGGTGTGGGGTACATTTTCTGAACTTGTTGCCTTGGAAATGAAAAAATAATAATAATAAAAAATAAATAAAAAATAAAAGTGCAAATTTTGTTTTGTGTAGTGAACAAACGCCTTGTAACGGCGTTTGTCTTCTAGGACTAAAATGGTTGCTTTTTAATTATCCTGGATGTGTTTGGTATTACCTCAAACCTCAAGGTAGATCTAGAATTTACCCTATAATTTTTATACTAATACTACATTTATTATACGCTAATTACAACATATTATGTTAGTAATTGTAAAGAAAGTTGCAAAAAAATTAATGTTTTTTCTTAGACTTATAGCTTTAATTAGTGGCAGAGCCAGAATTTTGGTTCAAAGGGAGCAAAATTAAAAAAATATTATTTAAAGTGAAATTGATCTAAAAATATTAATTGATAATAATAACAAAATAAATAAATAATTATAGGAAATAAATATATTTCATATCATTAAATTAAATAAAAAATAAATAAAAAAACCAATTCGCACTACAAAATCTACAACAAGAAGTTTAAAAATTGATGTGGTAAAAATGTGATTAGTGTTACTTAAACAATATATAATGAATAAGTGTTTGAAATTATTTTTTGTAATTGGTGACATACCAATTTGTAATATATAAGTAGTAAAATTTATAGTATCTCTTGCATCATTCAACAATAAAATACTGTAAAAAGTATCATTAATGGCGAAAATGGTGAAAAAAAAAATTGTGAAACAGTGTCAAACTTGGGACAAGACAAAAGCTACTTACAACACAAGTAAAATAGGTGAAAAAGTGATACAGTTTGATGTTTGAGAAAACTTTGTTTTTTTCTTTTTCGCATGTCAGAGTCACTTTCAAGTTTTAACCAAGTGGGAGTCCTTTTTTAGTTTTTTCTCTATGCCAGTGAGTAACTACTTAAGAATTAAGAGTATGAGTTTGTTTGGAATCTACTTATTTTGCTGAAAGTACTGTAAATAAAGGTAAAAGTTAGCTGTAATAGTATAGTATAACTCATGAATAGTACTAAAAAGTGCAGTGGAGTTCATAAATAGTAGCAAAAATAAATTGAATAGTAAAATAAGCTGACTTTTTAGTCTGAAGCCAAACGGACACTACTATACATGAAATTTTTAAGAGTCAGGGGGTAGGTGCCCCCCTCACCCCACCTCTAGCTCCACACCTGGCTATTTTTTTTTTTTTTTTTTTTTTTATACAAGATAGAATTCTACTCTAGTCTAATCTAAGTGTATATGTGTGTGAGGCTCCTTCATGAAGACTTAAACCCCGGCCCTTATCCCCCACACTCCACAAGTACTTATACTTGTGGAGTGATCATTACACCAAGAGTGTGCGGTGGTCACCATCGGCTATAATATACCATGTTTTCTTGCTCCAAACATCTTACTTTACTTTATTAATTAATTAATTTAGCCTATGTACAACTTTTTAAACTTTAATTACTATTTTACGGTATAATTGTACTTTTGCATTAGTTATTTTTTAAACCTAATAAGAAACTGGTAAAAATAAACTTCTTAAATGAGCATGACTATGGNTTTTTTTTTTTTTTATACAAGATAGTATTCTACTCTAGTCTAATCTAAGTGTATATGTGTGTGAGGCTCCTTCATGAAGACTTAAACCCCGGCCCTTATCCCCCACACTCCACAAGTACTTATACTTGTGGAGTGATCATTACACCAAGAGTGTGCGGTGGTCACCATCGGCTATAATATACCATGTTTTCTTGCTCCAAACATCTTACTTTCAGTTTAATTAATTAATTTAGCCTATGTACAACTTTTTAAACTTTAATTACTATTTTACGGTATAATTGTACTTTTGCATTAGTTATTTTTTAAACCTAATAAGAAACTGGTAAAAATAAACTTCTTAAATGAGCATGACTATGGTATGTGATGAAATGGGTGCCCATAGTAAGAAAGTTTTGGGGCGAGCAAAAGCTGATGGAAACAACGAAGGCCTTGCTCTTAAATATTGTGAAGAACTTTGTCAGCTTTGTTGGTCAAATTTGGCCGGCTGTTGGTATCAGGGCCACACAAGCTTTTTGCTCAGATTCTTAAAGCAAAATTGCATGATTGCGAATTCGCTAAAAGGAGAATCAGCATCTTGGATATAGATGGGTGAAGAATAGTAAAGATGCTAAGGATTATGCTATTTAGTGGGGCATGCGACAAATAAATGTGTAGAATGACCCTTGGATAACTTTGATTTGGGTTTTAAAGTTTAAACCATGGCCGAATAAGGTAGCTTAGCAACTAGTGATGGTAGCAAATTTAATTGACTTAGCTAGAGGGTTCTAGGATGTGTCCAAATTAGATGGTTTGATAATGACTATTGATCTTGTATGACTATTAGACATGGCAAAATGGGCAGGTCGAGTCGGGTTGAGGTCGGATCAATCAGGTTGTGGGTCAAATAGGTTACAGGTCAAAACGAGTCATTTTAAGCGGGTTAAAAACATGCTTGGGTCAATCAGGTTGTGGTCGGGTCAAGTTGACCTGTATTTTTCATATGAATTTTTTTATTTTTATTTTATAAAGAAAATAGCATATATTGCCATTTGGAAAGTTATACAACAAATTAGTTGATGTAAAATGCATTATTTTAAATTCACCACTTATATCAAGAATGAACTCAGTTAAATTTATTACTTATTCAATAATTTTAAAATTATACAAATCTTAACATTGCTATCTAAAACAAAATAACACAAAGATAAGTAAAACAAATATACAAAATAAGAAATTTACAATCTTGAAAATTAATTTTATAATCTATTATCAATTATGGTTGGCACTCTATTTCAATTTGAGATATACATTAAAGTTTGATTACTTACTTATTTATACATGTTTCTTTTATGAATATCATATTATTGTTAAGCAACACACACTCTAGGAAATATCATAATTTATTTTGAAAAGCTGTTATTTTGGACATAAATTGTTAAAAAAATAGGTCTAAACATTCATAATTTATGCTAATTTGATACTTTGGTTCACTATTTTCACACTTGTGAATGTTTCTCTCACATGTCTACAATTTTAAATCTATATTTTTAACTCCACTGTAACTAGATTATCTTGGCATGTACTTTGTTATTTGATATCTAAAAATCTTTACTCATTACAGAATGCTCTACCATTTATCTTTCAATTAATTTTCATGTAGTTATGTAAATGTATCAAATGTTCCTCAAAACTCACAATAAACAATTAAACCAATATTGTCTTAATTTTACTATTTTTTTTACCCAAAATATTTTTGTTTTTTTTTTTTTAATGGTTCGGGTTCGGGTCGGGTTGGGTTAACCGACAAAAAAATGGGTCGGGTTATGGGTCAACCCATTTTTACTTCAAGTAAAAAAAAGGGGGGGTTTGAGTTGAGTATTTTTCAAGTCGGGTCAAGTTGGGTCAAAAAATTCTGACCCATTTTGCCATGTCTAATGATTGTGGCTGTAAAAGAATTGTCATTGCTAGATGAAAAGACAATGTTTGTGTTATGTCTCAAGTTCACGTGGAGCCAAATGGGAATCACATGCAATCAAGTGGTGAAATTGCAGAAAGTGGCTAGAGATAAGAATTTAAGAAGATAAGGATATTGCCTCAAGATTAGTTGTTATTTGCAGCAGATTAGTATCGTTTGAATTATTGTTAATTGTTATTTGAATTATGAATTAGGACAAGGAGCTATCTTGTGATAGGACTCTGTTAGATAGGATTGGTTATCTCTTTTAATCCCAAATATCTCTCTCTCTCTCCCTATAATTTCTAGGAGGGTAGTCACCTCGAATACGACTAAGTTATCCATCAAATTGCAGTTTACTGCATTCGGTATCAGAGCCAAATGTCGACCAACCCACCACAAACACGATCAACCACCAATGACAATCGTGTGTTGGCCTTGGAGGTTAGCACCCATTCTCTTCAACACCAGTTTGAGTCCTAAAAAGAGGAATTCACTACTGTGAAAGAAGGACTGGAGGCCTTTACCATCACCATTGCTAAAATGACCAGAGCTATGGAGGCAAAAGGTATTAAAATCGATGAGCCCAGCAACAACAGTGGCCTAGACATTAGTTCCATTATCCAAAATCATGAAACTGGAGAATGTTCTGGACAACAAAGTCATGGCACACATCATGGTAGCATACAGACCCAATTCTCATGCTTGGATTTTCCTCACTTTGATGGGAAGAACCCAACCAGGTGGATTTACAAGACTGAACAATTTTTCCACTATCAGAAGACAGTAAGGTGCTTCTAGCATCTTTTCACCTACAAGAGGTAGCCTTGCAGTGGTATCAATGGTATGAGCAGTCTCAACCAAATGTGCAGTGGGAGGAGTTTATCTGTGCCTTGTGCATCCACTTTGGACCTTCGGATTTTTGAAGATTTTGACGAAGCTCTTGCTAAGCTACAGCAAACAGGAACTGTACGAGAGTATCAAACACAGTTCAAGCGCTTAGCTGCTTGCGTCCGTCAATGGCCTTAACCAGCATTAGTCGAAAGCTATGTCAATGGACTGAAGGAGGAGATAGGATCAGAAGTTAAACTATTTCGACCCATTACCTTGCTTCACACCACAAGCCTAGGCTGATTACAAGAAGAAAAATTACAAAGAATGCGGCGCGCAATTTTCACTCCAACATTTGCCAAATTTTCCCAACCATAAACGTCTCCATACAAGCCTTCTTTACTTCCAACACTAGTCAAACCTACCTTACCACCTACAACTGGGATGTGACCTATAACCAATCCAACATTCAAGAAACTCTCTTAGGCTAAAATGCAAGCTCGAAGGGAAAAGGGGTTGTGCTACAACTGTGATGAGAGATTCAGCCCTGGGCATTGATGCAAGAATCAGCAAATATTTATTTTAGAGACGATGGAGGAAGCATCAATTAGATATGGTTTTGGGTACTCTGCTGAAACATCAATTATTTGTCAATCATTCTAAGTGCTTATTTGGCCGGAAAGAAGTGGATTATTTGGGCCACGTTATTAGTGCCACAGGTGTTGCTGCCGATCCAATGAAAATACATAGCATGGAAACTTGGCCAGTTCTTGCGAATACCACTGCACTTCGCGGGTTCCTTTGGTTAACCCGTTACTATCGGAAATTCATTTGTGGCTATGATAGCATTGCTGCCCCACTCACACAACATTAACGAACATGCCTTATATCCTCTCAAGTCACAGCCCTTTTTCCCCTCTCAATTTCCTCTTGAACTTTCAACTTATGTAAACCCTCTCATTAATGAGAATAATGTGCATTTGACTATTTCAAGTAAATTAAATTTTAAAGCAAGCTAAATTACAAACAGCACTCCTAAAGTTTGGGGGTGTTTGGATTTTATATTCTAAAATTTTAGAATTTGGATTTTACCCTTTGAAGTTTGTGAGTGTTTGGATTTTACACCTTGAAATTTTTAAATTTGAATTTTATTCTTTAAATTTTAGGGGTGTTTGGATTTTTTATCCCCTAAAGTTTGGGAGTATTTGGATTTTACCTCTTGAAGTTTTATTTCATTTGCATCAGCAGCACCTTCGTCCATATTTTTCGTTAAGTGCCACATAAACTTATTTTCCGTAGTTCAACCCCTATAGGAGATCTGTGCAGTTAGACAATTATTTTAATTTTTACAAGGTTTTTGATATTATTTAAGTTGTATGGCATAATTAATTGACATAGCAATATTTGATTGGATTAACTAATACAAGAGGAAAATTGAGGTGTCACTTAATAGACACATCATCACGAGTTTCAACAAAGGGAGTGCCAATCAAAGCAACACTCTAACATTAGGGGAGCAGATCAAAATTTTGAAATTTTAAGAGACAAAATCAAAAGACCTAAAAATTAAGGGGTCTTTTTTGCAATTTAGCCTAATTCTTTTTAAATAAGTTTTCATTTTGGTCCATACTGTCATTTTTTAAAGAAGAAAGTTGCTAATATGGCTAACTAAATGCTTGCTGCCACAACAACAATCGATATCCTCCGAATTACTTCTTCAAATACATCATTCAAAATAGCATTTAAAACTCTACTATTAAAATTTGTAGCACTATTTTTCTCAAGTGTTCCATTTGATGGTTCCTTCGTAGGCTTTTGCCATCTGACCTCTATTGAGAAGCATACTTTTGCATTAAGAGACTTTAATAAAGCTCTTATGTGCACCTTCCAGTATGACAACATGGGTTTGTTGGGAAATTTAGACCCCGGTTGATAGAATTAACAAGTTTTAAACCCAAGTTGTTAATTAGATTTATTATGAATAAACCTTGTTAAAACAAACTAACATCAATATCATGCACAGTGGAATAGTAAATAAGACAATATATGATAACCCAAGAAAATCAATGAAATAAACTAGTTTCACAGTAAAAAAAACCTAGGGTAAACCTTCCCGAAAAGCAATTTACTATAATAAAGAGAAGTTTCAAATCTAGTACAAAACCTTTGTTCATAGACTCTACAATCCCTGCAGATGAACTTACAGCAGAAATCTTCTACCACTTCAAAACCTCTAAACTCTTCAATATATGAATGTCACCCTTTTGCATGGATCCTAGTATGTGATTAACCAATGATGCACGGCTTCCAGTACGTGACTAACTCCAACAACTTGAAAAAGATGTTTGCTACAAAGTTCTTCACTTCATCAATAATGAAGATCAAGAAGTACTTGATTACAAAACCCTAAAGCGTAAAGACGCAATAGCTTCTTTAAGAGAGAATAAGGCACTTGGTCACTTTTTGCATGTGTTCTCCTTGTATTCTCTTCTATGATGGCCTTTGAAAATAAGCCTTATATATGTCTAGGGTTGTGAGAAAAGAAACCCTACACATACATGTCAGTATGGGCCGAAAATCAGAACTGGAAATTTTGATTTCATAGATCTTGATAGACATTTCTGTTGAGCTTCTGTCGAGACCTCGATAGATATATCTGTCGAGATATTTATCGAGATTTAATGAACAACACTTCTTCACTTGTTTCTTGGATAGATTTGTATGGCTTCAATACTAGACTTGAACTCTTGTTCCTTGAAATAATAAACTCATCCTAGATCTACCCAATTACAAGTAAAGTGCATTTTGTCAAAGGATTAGCCAATTTACATAACATATGTCTCTAACAATATCCACATATGTCCTAATAGGGTCAATTATCACACAACAATGATTAAAACTTAATCAAAGTGTGTTTTCTCTGATACCACTTGTTGGATTATAAATTAACCCCAACTGAATTAATTAATTACCCAAGTTAATAAATTAGTACAAGTATCTCAAGGTCTAGTAATTTAAGTGATAGACACAACCATTTCACCAATTCTAAATTTCATGCAAGGAAAAAAATAGGTTTTAACATAAGCGATATGGTTACACTAGGGAAAACCCTAACAGGAAAAATGTACCCCACAAGTGTTGGTCTAAAGGTAGCCACTAAACTTGAAGAACTCATTATAAACATTGAGGTTACATGTACAAGCTGAAAGATACCCGATCCTGAAATATCTACCTACAATAGAACCTTTAGTAGGTCCAACCCATTGGACTACTCTTCCTAGTGAACTTCTTTGATGTGCATGGATCTCTAATTCGTGACTGGCTTCACACAATCAACCTTCTTGATTATTGAAAATGTGGGTGCAGATGTCTTCGTAGCAAGAACATACTAAACGGTGAACCAAGAGTCACTTGGTACAATACACTTGGTGTACAAGCTCGTAGAAACTTCTCAATCTGCATGGTTTTCTCTATATATAATGATGGCTTTAAATTAACCTTATATACCTGACGAAACCCTAGTGCACGAATTCCTAAGCCAACAAGTCATCATGGATCGAAATTGAAGAATAGAATTAACGAAATCAAAGCTTGATTGATTGTGAGGAGTTAAGAATGAGTTAAGCTTTAATAAAGCTCGATAAATCGAACGAGAGGCTGGTATAGAGGTAAAAGTACTTACATGATCTTGAGAATTTTCTTGAGTTGTTTTCTTGTATCTTCAAAGTAGTCTTTCCATAAAACTCTAGATACTAAAAACTAAGAACTCAATTACATGGAAAATGCATTTCGACATGGATTTTCTAACATTTTCCATATTTGACCGTAACACCTTCTATCATGTCATTTGATTGATATGGGCCCTTGAGCTTTCCCCTTTACATTTTATAGTCACCATTCTCATTGCCAACAGATAGGCCAATCAAACTGTGAACACTCTTGACTTTGATTTGCACCAAATGACTCAATATAGGGCTATAAGATTGCCTAACGTGTTAATTAGAGTCAAAGATCATCCACATTATTGTTTCATCCCACTATTTTCTATCCTCATGTATAAGATCCCTTACAACTCTTAGTTCACCTTTAGTAGCCATCTTCGTTGCTTAACTAGAATCTCACAGGAAGATCAGATATTCATCAAATATAGGATTGATTTGAGGCTTAGCTTCCCAAATTGAGCATGATAAAAAGTATCTGGCTATATATACTTGGTACATTAGTATATGGATGTCCTTAATGGCCTTCCATCCTTGTTTGGAAAACATTGCTAGATTAAAGGCATTAAGAAGAGGAGAGAGAGAGAGAGAGAGAGAGAGAAGAGAGAGAGAGAGAGAGAGAGAGAGAGAGAGAGAGAGAGAGAGAGAGAAAGAAATAATCAGGATTAGTTGTAACTAACTCAATCTAGATATTTTCATAACAGAAATATATATTCCTAATCTAACTAACTTTCCCACATGTATAGATGAATAAACTAACTCCAGCACTAACAATACTTGAAACGATCTTGCTAATCAACACACCAAAAATGACATTTTCCTTTAATGAGAAACGACAGCGTTTCCTTTTAAGCGATATTTCTTTTGTTTAAGTGATCACAATGACAACAGTTTTTGGTGTTATCTTGGAATAGTTCCTTCTTCTTCATCTTGTGAATTACTCAAGGAAATGTTTAAAAATTGACTTGATTCAAGGGAGTCACCCCAAAAGAAGTATTAAAGACATAAAGAAGTATTAAAGACTTAAAAAGATTAAGAGAAGAAAGGGAAATAGTAAGCAACAATTGGGTTATTCTTCATTCAATATTATCCCTATGCCTTTACCATTTGTAGTTCCAAAGTCCAAACTCACCTTCCTATTTCATATAAATCTTTTTTAAGTTATTGTAGATCTCAAAGGGTAAAATGACATACCTATTATGATAACTTTGATGCGAACTTGTGATCATAAATTGAAACACAATTGTATGCCCAGGAACATTTACACAGTGATATTTATATCGAAGATTGATAAAACTACATGATTCGGGATTTGCGCATTCATTAATATTTGACATAGTGACATGTAATAACAAACAAAACATTAGAACAGATTTCAAAATTATCAACAATAAAACACAACAGTGCAACATTGACATCCATCCACAAAGTCAATTCTACTGTATAATACAACTAGTCAATAGTCACTAAACATTTGACATCCAAAATATACTATGGTTTTTATCTTCTTCTTTTTATGTTATTGTTTTATATAAATATGAAATTTATTATATTATTAATATGCATTTTTATGTTTGTATTAATATTTAATATATACAATTATTTATTCTACCATTTAAAAAAAAAAATGATGTGACAAGTTCTAATAGAGTATACATATAGAGATATTTATAGGGAATTTATACTTTTATTTAATGAGCTATGAATGATATATGAGTAATTAGAAGAAACAAGAAATACATTACTCAACAATATAAATGCATTACATGTTTTTAGTAAAAATTTGGGGGGGGGGGGCATTATTTAAATTTATGTCCAAAATTTTTTTTTTTTTTTTTTTTTTTTTTTACCAAAAATACAAGAGGGTGAGAGGATTTTGAAAAGTCAAAGGAGTCCTCTCAGCCCTCCCTCCCCCCTATTGCCAACAATGAGGGGATTTCAAAGGCCTTCAAAAAGAACTGTTGTTTTTGAAAGCGGGATGAGAAATCTTGATAAAGAAAGTAGCACAAGCCATACCTACCTATATTATGAGCTATTTAAATTACTTAAGCAATGTGTGATGAAATTAACTNTCTCTCTCTCTCTCTCTCTCTCTCTCTCTCTCTATATATATATATATATATACATATATATATATATATATATGTATTACAGAGCTCCACTGTATTTATCTCTTTGTAATCACAATTTTATACTCAGTGAAGTTCTCTCTCTTTTACAAGTTCGTTCATGGTATTAGAGCTCTAATCCATATCAATGGCTTTCGCAAATTCAACTTCTTCTTCTTCATCTACCTCATCACTTGCTATGTCTACTCCTAGTTTACCTGTGAATGCATCTCTGCTTTTGCTATCAAACATGTCATCCATACTGACTATGAAGCTTGATTATAGCAATTAAATTGTCTGGAAGTATCAAATCGAAGTAATTCTGGAAACTTACTCAATGATTGATGTTCTTGATGACTCAATCACAGCTCCAGATAGATATTAAAAGGATTCCTCTCGTAATTTTACTATTGAGGTTAATCTTGCCTTCATATCTTGAAAGAATCGTGAACAAGCAATGTTCACATTTCTGAATTCAACGCTATCTCCTGCTATTCTTGCTCTTACAGTAGGGTAGAAATCTGCGAAAGGAGTACGGAAGGTGTTAGAGAAAAGGTTTGCATCAATTTCCAGGTCTTATGTGATGAGTTTGCGAAATGAATTGAATGCAACCAAGAAAGGTACAAACACCATTGATGGATATTTCCAAAAGCTCAAATAATTTCGTGATAAACTGGTTGCAGTTTTAGTGTTTTTGGATGATGAAGAGCTTCTTCATATAGCTCTTGATGGTCTCCCTCCAATATATGACTCATTTAGCTCTGCAATTAGGATTCATAGTGATGTGTTGTTTGTTGAAGAGCTAAATACCTTGCTTAATACAGAGGAAAGAGTTATAAAGAAATGATCGGGTACCATTGATGCTGATTCAATGGCTATGATTGCAAGTTTTAAGTCTTAAGGTTTCTCAAGAGGAAGAGGAGTTCGAGGCAATTATAATGGTAATGGTGGATATAATTCCAATTCCAATGGTGGCTATTCTAATCCTGGAGGTTACAACTCTAATTCAGGTCCTTAATATCAAAATTTTAATCAGTTGAAGCCACAGGGAGGTCAAGGTCAAGGTCAATCCAATAGGCCTACTTGTCAGATCTGTGGAAAAAATGGCCACTTAGCAATTGATTGCTACCATCATATGGATTTTGCATATCAAGGGAGGCATGCACCTGCCAAGCTTGCTTCCATGGTGGCCAACTCTGCTCAGGTTCAGAATTCCAATGGATGGCTTACTGATACAGGCTATTCAGACCATGTCACTCCTAATTTGTCTTAGTTGTCTCTTCATCAACAACCAGTTCCAGGAAATGAAAATGTAACAGTGGGGAATGTCCAGGAATTGCCAATGACACACATTGGCCATGGTGAGCTTCAGACCTTAACACATAACTTTAGGCTTTATAATATACTTAGAGTTCCTGATCTTGCATCTAATCTCTTGTTTGTTCATAAACTTTGCCTTCAAAATAATGCATTCTGTTATTTTGATGCATATAAGTTCTCAATTCAAGATTTTCCTTAGGGGAGGATCCTCGATGAAAGGTTGAGTAAGGATGGAGTGTATCCGATCTCTACATCTTCTTCTATTGTTATGCCATCTCATTCCAATGCTTTTGCATTCATTACTGTCAAACCACAACAACTTCTGCTTTGGCATCATAGGCTTGGGCATCCAAGTTCTAAACTCTTGTATTCTGCTATTAAGAGTGTTTTGAATTCCACTACTTTGTCTCAAACTAATGAGATTTATTCATCATGTGAGTTTTGTATAAGCGCAAAGATGTACAAATAACCATTGAATAAAACCTTTATTGTGTCCAATTTTGTTCTTGATATTGTTCATAATGATGTTTGGGGTCCTGCACCTATAACCTCTTTGCTTGGTTTTAATTACTATGTCATTTTTGTTGATGATTACACAAGGTTCACCTAGTTTTTCTTGCTTAAACATAAGAATGAAGTGATGTAAGTTTTTAAGCATTTTAAGTCTCTAGTTGAGAATCAGTTTTCTACCAAGATCAAAGTTCTAAGAACTAATAATGGATCTGAATATACCAATGCTGATTTCCAAACTTTTTGTTCCTCACATGGCATCTTATATCAGACTACTTTCCCTCATACTCCTCAACAAAATGGTGTTTCTAAAAGGAAATAGAGACATTTGGTTGAAACTGGTCTTTCATTGTTATATCAATCTCATCTACCTTGCAATTACTGGTCCTATGCTTTTTCTACTGCTGCTTACCTCATTAACAAATTACCCTCTTCTATTTTGAACTTTAAATCTTCTTGGGGAAATCTATATTCTAGACCACCTCCTGTTTAAGCACTTAGAGCTTTTGGTTGTGCTTGTTTTCCCTATCTCAAACCTTACACTAAAAACATGCTGCAACCTAGGTCCAAAGCCTATATATTTCTTGTTTATCCACCTTTTTCTAAAGGTTATATTTGTCTAGATCCTTCTACCAACAAAATTTACATTGCCTGTTATGTTGTTTTAAATGAAACTCTCTTTCCTTTTGCTCATTCTTCCTCATACACTAATCCTCATATTCCTTTAACTTCTAGTTGTTCTCACTGGTTTCCCTCTCAAGCTTCTTCTTCTCCTCTTCCTTCTATGTCTCAATCCCCTAGCTCTACTCAACCTGATTCTTTTCCCAATTTTGAGTCTTGCACAACACCTATTGATCTTACTTCATCTCTTATACCTTCCCTTCTATCTTCTTCTCCTCACATTCCTATTGTCGCTTCTCCTACTGTGGTTCCCTTGTCTATCTCAGAATCTGTTTCACCTTCCTCTAGTCTTCCACCAGAGTCTATTTCTTCCTCTCTAGTTGTTGATCCTACTCCTAAGGTTTCTCATAATGTTCATCCTATGATTACAAGGTCTAAACATAGTATATATAAGCCTAAAGCTATGCAGGTCCACCATGATTACATTATCACTAAGCTGCCATCCTTCGCCATTACTACTAAACATCCTCAATGGGTGACTGCTATGGACTTAGAATTTCAGTCTTTTTAGAAGCAACAAACCTGGTCCTTAGTCCATCTTCCTCCTCATAAGAATGTTGTCACTTGCAAGTGGGTCTACAAGTTGAAACGACATAGTGATGGGTCCATAGCCAAGTACAAAGCTAGATTGGTTGCTAGAGGGTACCTTTAGCAATATGGCTTGGATTATATGAGACATTCAGCCCTATAATTAAACCTACTATTGTAGGGCTTCTTTTGGCTTTGGTAGTTAATAACAACTGGAGTTGAGATAACTTGATGTTAGTAATGCATTTTTGCATGGGGTTCTTAAAGAAAAGGTCAATATGGCCCAACCTCCAGGTTACATTGATCCTATTTTTCCTAAGTATGCATGTCTTCTTCATAAAGCCCTCTAAGGTCTTAAATAGGCTCCAAGGGTTTGGTTTGAGAAGTTTACCACACAATTGTTTCATATTAGGTTCTCTCCTTCTGGGGCTGATGGTAATCTCTTTATCTACGAGCAAGCCTCTCATTTGGTTTAACTTTTACTCTATGTTGATGATGTTAGGTTCTAAAGATTTAGGATTTGATGTATTTAAAACTCTAATGTGTAATGTTGGCAAACCATGATCAAAACAATATGTTTAGTCTTGTTTAGACTTGCTCAAAGTTGTGTAATTCATGTAAAGTTGGAATCGAGAGACTGCAAATGTATTAGTGCATTTCGGCCTAGCTCGATCGATCGAAAGTCGGCCAGAATGTTTTTTCTGCAGAGTTTATAACTCAACTCTATCTCATTAAACGTTTAGGGTTTTATGTTTTTGCCCTAGATATATAAAGTAAAACCCTAGCCACGTTTTGGGAGTTGCTCTGGTTGTATTGTTGCTCATATTTTGTGGTTTATGTGAATCTCTTGTGAGATCCTTGAGAAACTTTCCTTCACATAAACTTAGGTTTTTCAAGATAGAGATATTATCAATACCTTGATGATCAACTCAGTTGCTGCCATTGGAGCTTAAAGAAACATAAGCAGGAGTGCTTGTACTTGATTGGAGAATCCATGAAAGAAGGAATCCATGGATTCGGAGCTTGCACGTGGTCGTGTCAGTAAGTTCTACTGGTGGGTAGCATTAGGAAATCGAGCATGGGTGCTTGTAAGTCCTTTTGTATGAACTTCAATTCTTTCATATAGTGGATTCAAGTTTACCTTGAGGAAAGCTAGGTTAAATCCTCCTCAGATTTTTTACCGGTTTGGTTTTCCTAGGTAATCATATCTTTGTATTCTTTATATTTCCGCTGCTTTATATCTTGATATGATTATTTGATTGTGTTAACCTAGATTTGCATAATTTAACTAAGATAATCACTTGGCTAATAAACTAGGTTAATTCAATTGTTGTGTTTTAAGGGGTCTAAAAACCTAACAGATGACATAATTGTCACAAGCAATCATCCCACATTTACTGCCTCCATTATTCATCAACTTAGTTCTGCATTGGATCTTAAGGATCTTGGTCTTCTTCACTGCTTTCTTGGTCTTTAAATTGATTATACTACCTCTGGTCTCTTTGTGTATCGGACTAAATGTGCAACTGGTGTATTGGCTAAGTTTGCCATGACTAATTGTAAACCTTGTAAGACCCCTTGTTCTCCAAATCAGCATCTTCTCCCCCATGATAGTCCTTTTTTATCCGATCCTAAGCCTTATAGGAGTCTTGTTAAAGCTTTGCAGTACCTTACCTTCATTAGGCTAGACCTTTCTTTTGTTGTTCAACAAGCCTATTAGTACATGAGTACTCCAACTCAGAATCATCCTCAAGCTGCCAAACTTATACCTAGATACATTTAGGGCACTCTGCATTATGGTCTTGCCTTTACCCCTAGGTCTCACTTTTTGTCTACCTATATTGATGTTGATTAAGCTGGGGATCCAATTGATCGAAAGTCCATTACAAGGATTGTTGTTTTCTATGGCAAATTTCCCATTACCTAGTTTGCTAAGAAGCAAGCCACAGTTTCTAGATCCTCCACTGAGGTAGAATATAGAGCCTTAGCTTCCACAGCTGTTGAATTGTGTTGGATTTGAATGCTTCTTTGTGATTTAGGCATCTTTCTTCTTCATCCTCCATTACTTTCATGTGATAATGTTAATGCCCTTGCCATTGCTTCCAATCATGTCTTCCATGCCCGTAGCAAACACATTGAGGTAGATTACCATTTTGTGCGTGAAAGGGTACTCAAGCGTGATCTGTTGGTCAAATTCATCTCCTCCCACGATCAGGTTGCTGATATTTTTACCTAGGGTCTTCCTTTTCCTAGGTTTCATTGGCTGGCTTCCAAACTCATGCGAAAATTCCCCTTTCGTTTGAGGGGGGATGAAAGCCTGAGTAATTCACAAGATGAAGAAGAAAAAACTATTCCAATGATAACACCAAAAACGGTGTTGTCTATGATCACTGTTAAACAAAAGAAATCTCGCTTAAAAGGAAACTCTGTCATTTCTCATTAAAGGAAAGGGTTGTCGTTTTTGGTGTGCTGGACTAGCAGAGATCATTTCAAGTATTGTTAGTGCTGGAGTTAATTTATTCGTCTATACACGTGGGAAAGTTAGTTATATTAGGAAAATATCTGTTCTGTTATGAAAATATCTGGATTGAGTTAGTTACAATTAATCCCGATTATTTCTTTCTCTCTCTCTCTCTAGCTATATATATATATGTATATATTAGAGAGCACAATTGTATTTATCTCTTTGTAATCTTAGTTTTATACACAGTGAAATTCTCTCTCTTTTACTAGTTCTTTCACTAACAAATGGTATTATGAAGACGACACACAAGCAAACTCAAAAGAATTTATGCGAATGTTCAACAAATTTTCCAATAATTTTAAGGTCTTTAACGAATCTCTCATATGGCCGTGAAAGAAGAACTCTCAAGATTGAAACAAGATGTTGAGGCCTCAACCAAAGAGAGCAATTGAGTCTTGAATGAACGAAACCCGAAGTACAAGTATAGCTCCAAGAACGTAACTAACAGCTGTTGGTATGGAACATATACATATATCAGAGTAACAGCCAAGAGTTGACTGATGATGTTACTAGTATATATGGAAAAGAATTGAGAAAATGCTTCTGACAAAGCACGTTCTGATTATGACTAAGTTGGGAACAAAGAAAAGACGAGTGGAAGAGGATTTGTAAACTGATAGAAATGTTGACGTTGCTGATATGCGAAATGATATCTAGAGAGATTTTCAAAATGCAACACAACGGTGACACCTGCTAATATGGAAGAATTATAGCAGGTACCATGAGCTCAACCCGTCAGCTCCTGCTTTGGCTGACGGATCAGTCACGACGGGCGTTATGGGCTAACATAACGAAGGCATGCTGACGGGATCAAGACAAACCGATGGGCTGAAGGCTCCAGGTCTAACTGACGGCAATTCGAAACGCCTGGGCTACTCAGCGTAGCGAGAAGTTGACGCCAGCTTGGCTGAAGGGGAGAATGCAAGCTGACGGTTTTAAGGCCGACGGTTCTATAAAAACCATGACTTGGTCACCACGCATGGGTAATAGGGAAGTTGCTTGTATTCCACGCCCAGTATCAGAGTCCTATAAGGAAAGGATCCCGCAATCTACGCTAATGAGGAGTCCTATAAGGAAAAGACTTCTGCTCCAAGGAAAAAGGTCAATCCTCGACTACTATAAAAACCCCAATACCCTCACAAATCAGGTACGCATAATTAACCCCTCTCTAGCACTCTAGAGTTGAAAGAAGTTCTAACTTGACCTTCGGAGGGTATTTGGCCGGCACCACACCGGTGCTCTCTGTTAGGTCTTCTCTTTTTTGTTGTGCAGGCGTCGTTTTGAGCGTACAAGCACCGTGCAACTCACTGGTGAGATTTTCGGCATCATCAGTTGGCGCCGTCTGTGGGAAATTCGATTCAAGGATTAGGCCACACTATCGTTTCCCGGACTAAAGGATTGCATGGTACTCACTCACTCAATGGCGACTACTAATGACGTACAAGAAGAGGAACCACCCACGACTGCCCTCGAGAGGCAGGTTCGGACCCTCAGTGCCGCCATGGAGCGTCTCACCAAACAGAACCTTGACTTGGAAGGACAGCTGCGCCAGAAGAATGCAGCACTAAATGACTGACCAGAAGATCAGGAAGGGACTAGCGCTCCAAACAGGAATCAGGAGAGACCTGAGGGTAGCCACGCCCCAAGCAGGCCGGAAAGGCAGCACGTGAACACGCCATCCATCACGGATGCGACTCCGCCACACATTGCCGCCGAGATGCAGGCAATGAGGGAACAGATGGAGGTCATGATGAACGCCCTCAAGGAGCGAGTCTCCAGTGATCTTGACGATCTGGTCAATCGCACCGACTCGCCCTTCACTGTGCCCGTGAACTCCTACCCCTTACCCCACAAGTTTCGCATGCCGAGTATAGATAGCTATGACAGGGTGAAGGATCCTTTAGATCACCTGGAGACTTTCAAAACCCTGATGCATCTTCAGGGGGTGGTAGATGAGATTATGTGCAGGGCCTTCCCCACAACACTCAAAGGCCCCGCAAGGATATGGTTCAGCCGGCTGACGCCCAACTCTATCAGTACCTTTAAGAAGCTAAGCGCCCAGTTCACTACACACTTTATTGGGGGACATAGGTATAAGAAGTCCACGGCATGCCTAATGAGTATCAAGCAAAGAGAGGACGAGACGTTACGATCCTACATAACGCGCTTTAATAAGGAAGCACTATCGGTTGACGAAGCCGACGACAAAATACTTGTAGCGGCCTTCACAAATGGGTTGCGGAAGGGCAAGTTTTTGTTCTCTCTATACAAAAATGACCCGAAGACCATGTCGGAAGTACTCTACAGGGCTACTAAGTATATGAATGCTGAGGACGCGTTGCAAGCCCGAGAAGAGAAGCCGAGGAAAAGGGAGAGACAGGAAGATGCGCGACCAGACCAAGGGAGAAAGAGGCCCAGAACAGGAGATCGAAGAGACGAAAGGCGCTCTAAGCCTCCGAGGGGAAGATTCACAAGCTTCACCCCGTTGACCGCCCCAATAGATCAAGTTCTAATGCAAATTAAGGACGAAGGGGCTCTGACCTTCCCTGGAAAACTGAAGGGGGATCCTAACAGGCGCTCCAGAGACAAGTACTGCCGCTTTCACCGAGACCACGGCCATGACACAGCCGACTGTTACGACTTGAAGCAGCAAATCGAGGCCCTTATAAGGCAAGGGAAATTGCAAAAATTCGTAAGCAAGGAAAGAACGGATCCAGCACCTCCAGAACACCCTCCCCGATGAGACAACGACCATCCAAGACCTCCCGTTGGTGACATACGAATGATTGTAGGAGGGATCACTACCAGGCCGTCCAAAAAGGCTCGAAAGACATACCTCCGGATGGTCCAAAACGTCCATTTGACGGGTCCAGTGCAAAATGTAGCCCGTAGGGAAAGCCCCGTTATCGAGTTCTCGGAAGAAGACGCGCGACGCCTTCACCACCCGCACGACGACGCGCTTGTTGTCAGCCTACGGGTGGGGGACTACAACTTGCATCGAGTGTTGGTCGACAATGGCAGCTCGGCAGACATCTTGTACTACCCGGCATACCAGCAGATGAAAATCAGCAGGGAGCAGCTGGCTCCAACGAACGCCCCACTTGTCGGTTTTGGAGGTGCAAAGGTGTTTTCGCTGGGCGCGGTTACGCTGGCTGTGACAGCAGGCGACTACCCCCAGCAAATCACAAAGGACGTAACGTTCCTTGTGGTTGACCATTCGTCCGCCTATAATGCTATCCTAGGGCGACCCACCCTCAATACGTGGAGGGCAGCGACTTCAACTTATCATTTAATGATCAAGTTCCCAACAGAACACAGAGTCGGAGAGCTACGTGGGAATCAGATTGCCGCACGCGAATGCTACGTAGCCATGATGGAAATGGATGACCACCTCCAAACTATGAGCATAGAAGAGCACCGGAGCGCAACGGAGCCAGTCGAGAAGCTTGAAGAGATACCCCTGGACGACTCCATGCCTAATCAGACAACAAGGATTGGAACCCTTGCAAGCCCCGTAGTCCGACAAACACTAACAGCATTCCTCAAAGAAAATCAGGACGTCTTCGCTTGGAGTCACGAGGACATGCCAGGAATAGATCCTTCCGTCATGGTGCATAGGCTAAATGTATCACCATCCTTTCCGCCCATCCGGCAGAAGAAGCGGGTCTTCGCCCCAAAACGAGATCAAGCCATAGCCGAAGAAGTCCGCAAGCTACGAGAGGCAAATTTTATTAGAGAAGTCTACTACCCTGACTGGCTAGCAAACGTAGTGATGGTCAAGAAAGCTTTCGGGAAATGGAGGATGTGTGTAGACTTCACCGATCTAAACAAAGCATGCCCTAAAGACAGCTACCCCCTCTCGAGAGTTAACACTCTAGTAGACTCTACGGCTCAACATCAGCTGTTAAGCTTCATGGACGCTTTTTCCGGCTACAACCAAATCAAAATGCACGGTGAAGATCAAGAAAAAACGTCCTTCGTAACTAGCCAAGGCCTATTCTGCTACAAGGTAATGCCGTTTAGTCTAAAAAATGCGGGCGCAACTTACCAAAGGCTTATGAACAAGATGTTCGCACGGCAGATCGGAAGAAACGTCCAGGTGTATGTTGACGATATGCTGGTTAAAAGCCGAAGGGAAGAAGATCATTTAGAAGACCTCAGGGAGACGTTCAACACCCTTTGCTCTTACAATATGAAGCTTAATCCAGGAAAGTGTGCCTTTGGGGTGACGGCAGGAAAATTCTTAGGATTCATGGTGTCCCAGAGAGGCATCGAGGCCAATCCTGACAAGATCCGGGCTATAATGGAGATGGCACCACCAAAAAATGTGAAGGAAATGCAAAGTCTCAACGGCAAGATAGCAGCACTAAACAGGTTCGTCTCCAGAGCAACAGACAAGTGCTTACCCTTCTTTCGCACATTAAAAAGGTCTTTCGAGTGGACCGTTGAATGCCAACGAGCGTTTGAAGAGTTGAAAGCTTACCTCTCTTCCCCACCGCTATTGAGTCCCTCGCAACCAAGAGAAGAACTCTTTCTCTATCTCGCTGTCTCCCCAGCCGCCGTCAGCGCCGCCTTGATCAGAGAAGAAGGGAGATTACAGAAACCCGTGTATTACACCAGCCGGGCATTACGCGGAGCTGAAGAAAGATATCCACCAATGAAGAAACTCGCTTTCGCGCTAGTTACGGCAGCGTGCAAACTGAAACCGTACTTTCAAGCCCACACGATTATTGTCTTAACTGATAAGCCTTTGCGACGGGCAATGAGCAACCCAGACGCTGCCGGGCGCTTGACACTATGGGCAATAGAATTAAGCGAGTATGACATCCAATATCGCCCGTGCACCGCTACCAAGGGACAGGTCGTGGCAGATTTCATAGCAGAATTCACAAATAGTGAGGGCGAGGGGGCAGAGGAAGGATCTATTCCGCAGTGGAGCATACATGTAGATGGATCCTCCAACAGACAGGCCGGCGGAGCCGGCATCATACTACAGTCACCAGAAGGGGATACGGTAGAATGTATGATCCGCCTTGAATTTCCCACTACCAATAACGAGGCGGAGTACGAAGCTCTGATAGCAGGGCTCAACCTTGTAAAAGCAGCAGGAGCCGAGAAAGTGATCATTTACTGTGACTTCCAAGTCATAGTTAACCAGATAAGTGGGGAGTATAAATGCAAAGACGAAAGAATGAAGAAGTATCTGGACCAAGCAAGAAAGAGGATGAAGGAGCTGAAGGTCAAAATTACACAGATCCCCCGGGGGGAAAACGAGCGAGCCGACCGCTTGGCCAAAGCCACCTTAGCCGCACACATGGCCGCCATTGGTAATACACTCTCCTTCACACAACCCTCTCCACTCATAAATGCTGTCGACGTACAGGAGCTCAATCCCCAAAATGATTGGACCACACCGTTAACCTCTTTCCTGAAGGACGGCGTGTTGCCGAATGATAAGGAGGTGGCAAGAAAACTGAAGGTTCAAGCAACAAGGTTCGTGCTGATAAGAGATGTTTTGTATAAGAGAGGTTTCTCCCGCCCCTACCTATGATGCCTAGGTCCTGAAGAAGCAAATTACGTCATGAGAGAAGTGCACGAAGGAATCTGCGGAAACCACTCAGGATCAAGATCGCTAGTGCACAAGCTAGTACGAACTGGGTACTTCTGGCCAACGATGCAGAAGGATGCCGAGGCTTATGTGAAGGCCTGCGACAAATGCCAAAGGTTCAGCAACGTCATCAGACAACCACCCGAATATCTCACCCCGATGACGACACCGTGGCCATTCGCTCAGTGGGGGTTGGAAATCATGGGGCCGTTCCCTACGGCAATGCGGTAACTGAAATTTTTAATTGTCGGCATTGACTACTTTACGAAGTGGGTGGAAGCTGAAGCCTTGGCCATCATTACAGAAAAGAACGTACGGAGCTTCGTTTGGCGATACATCATATGCAGGTTTGGCATTCCAAGGGTCTTAGTCTTGGACAACGGGAAGCAATTCGACAACAACTCCTTCAGGGACTTCTGCTCGCAGCTAAGGGTACGGAACCACTACTCCTCCCCTGCCCACCCCCAAGCCAATGGACAGGTCGAAGTTACGAACCGGTCCTTGCTAAAAATTATCAAGACCCGGCTTGAGGGGGCAAAGGGCATATGGGCTAAAGAGTTGCCGAGCATACTATGGGCCTACAGGACAACAGCAAGGACACCAACAGGAGAGACATCATTCCGACTAACGTACGAGAACGAAGCAGTCATCCCAGCTGAAGTCGGCCTCACAAGCTACAGGGTGCACAACCACGACGAAAAGAGGAATGATGAGGCCATACGTCTGCAACTTGATCTGGTGGACGAAGTCAGGATGGCAGCAGAGCAAAGGCTTGCACGGTACCAGGACCGCATGGCCAAGCATTACAACTCCCGGGTCAAACACAGAGACTTCCAGGTGGGGGACCTCGTTCTAAGAAAGGTTATGGGCGCAGCAAGGGACCCCACCCAAGGAAAGCTCGGCCCAAATTGGGAAGGACCCTACCGAGTTACGACATGGCAAAGGAAGGGAACCTACCATCTAGAGACACTGGACGGACGGAAGCTACCACATCCATGGAATGCTGAACACTTACGAAAATACTACCAGTAGGGGCGACGTCCACATAAAGCAACAATTTTTTTTGAGTGACGCCAAGGCCTATGGATTACCTTTTCAAGTATTTACTACAATAAGCCCAAAGGGCGGTTTTTCTTTTCCTACTTAAGTATTTGCTACAATAAGCCTAAAATTGGCAGATTTTGTTTTCAAATTACTTTTTTATAGATGCATGGCAATAAGAGGAATTTACTTAGAACTACTGAAGTTTCTATTTACGAATATGAGGTCATTAAAGGTTGACAAATTGACCGTCCACAAAGTGGACGGGCTCAAAAAGCTGACGGTCTAAAAATGACCAAGTCCAGAAAATGGACGAACCAAAAAGCCGACGGTCTAAAAGATGACCGAGTCAGCAAAACGGACGAGCCAAATAACTGGCAATTTGAGAAATGAGTCCATAAAATGGATGAGATAAACAAACTAACGGTCATCTCAGCTCTCAAGCTGACGGTCTAAAAGACTGGTCAAGACCACGATCATCTCATCTCTCAAGCTGACGGTCTAAGAGACTGGTCAAGTCCACGATCATTTCAGCTCCCAAGTTGACGGGCTAAAAGACTAAATATTGTCGAGTCCACAATCATCTCAGCTCTCAAGCTGACGGTCTAAAAGACTGGTCAAGACCACGATCATCTCAGCCCTCAAGCTGACGGTCTAAGAGACTGGTCAAGACCACGGTCATTTTAACTCCCAAGCTGACGAGCTAAAAGACTAAATATTGTTAAGACCACAATCATCTCAGCACTCAAACTTACAATCAAAATTAAAGGACTGAGGAAGAAGTGATTAAACCGACGGTACAAAGAAATCAAGTCCACAAGATGGGCTAAACGACAAAATTGACGGTCTAAGTAAAGACTGACGGAGTTCATAAACCCATAACGTCAGCCATTAGACTGACAGTCTTGAAAAGGCTAAATCTCAGTCCACATAAGACAAGTCTATAAGGCAGACGACCTTGTCACGAGGTAACAGGATCTTGCCAAAAAAATTCTACAATCATTAAAGCAGAAAAACTGACAGATTTATTAAGTAGACGAAATCGACGGTTTATACAACTGACGGTATACTAAACTAAAAGGCCTACAACCTGATTTCATGCTTTCAAATCAAAATAAGAGTTAAAAAAGCCAAGCAAAAGTAACTACATACAAATAAATCAAAAGCGACGGCGTCATAAATAAATCAGAGCCCAAAAAGGCATTTTTTTTTTTTTTTTTTAAAGAAAAAAAAAAAAGAAAAATGTCATAAATAAATCAGAGCCCAAAAAGGCATTTTTTTTTTTTTTTTTTAAAGAAAAAAAAAAAAGAAAAAGAAAAGAGAGGCTGTCAAAGTATTACATATTGGGGCCCAAGGGGCACTTAATAAAATTGTTTGCTACATAAATTAAAAAGAAGTAAAAACATGAACTGCAAAATAAAACCCGTCACTTAAAAGAATCCTCTACACGGCAGAAGGGTCCTCTCCGTCAAGCAGCACCACAGGAGTGGTCTCGGAAGTTGTTGGAGGGTTTGCAGCAGGTTAGGCCAAAACAACTCCATTGCCTCCATGTGGGGGGGAGTCGACCAAGTCGTCAGCACCAGCAACGACGGCATCAGTAGCAGGCGTCATAGGCTGGGCATCATCCAGGGTAATCCCAGATAGGTCCAGTTCAGGAAAAGCTGACGCGACCTGTTTGAGACGGTCATCAAATCCTGTGCCATAATAAGCGCCACAAGAATCAATGAAGGAGTCTGACGCTTTGAATTTCTCAATGGCGTCAGCCCCTGCCGTCTCCAACTGACCACGAAGGGCCGTCAGCTCTCCCGCCAGCTCGACCCTCTGACGCTTCGCATCTTCCAACTCCACCTTCACCTCTTTCAGCTCGAGGTTAAGTGTACGCACCGCCTCCTTATACTGAGCCTACTGGTCTCGCATAGTGGCATTATGCTTGTTAACACGAGCGACGACCCCCTCTTTGGCCACGCACCATTCCTGCAGCGCCTTCACACGAACCAAAGCCTAGAAAAAGATATAACCGTCAGTTAGCAAAAAGAAAAAGTTAGGCACGTCAGTCAAAAAGAAAGAGGTAAAGCTGACGGCTTACCCGCGAGAGGTCGAACAGGGCCGACGACCCCAGTTCTTCCGTCCCTAGCTGAGCGCAAGGATCCATATCCGTCGGTCTTATGAGTGCTTCGATGGCCTCGACGGCAAAATCCTTGTGCATCAGCAGGCTTTGGGGTCCCTGCAAGACGGGACCAGAAGAGGTCATAATACCCTTCCCGGCTCCATGGCCAGACGTGGGGGGCGACTTTGCAAGGGTGACGGTTGGTCTTTTCGACGGACGAATAACCACTCCGTCAGATTTCCTCTTCTGGGAGCCCTTGGCGACAGATTGGGGGGCAGACGTAGACGTCGCCTCTCCCTTCGCCTTCTTCTCCTCCTTCTGACGGGCGGCAGCGGCCCTGATCCGTTCCTTAGCAACATCCATTTCTGTAAAAAAAAAAAATGTAAGGGAAGCCGACGATTAGAAGTACAAAGACTGACGAATAGGTCAAAAAAAAAAAAAACTTACGATGACGGGCAAACTCTTCTAATCTACGAGCTTCAGGCGTCGATTCGAGACCCCCACAATACGTATGAAGAGTGTCGAGGGTAATCAAGTCCCGGCACGATCGCTCTTCTATGGGTATCTCCAAAACCCGACGGATGAAATCTTCCTGCTCGTCAGTTATTGATGGACGAGTGAAAGCTGAAAAAGAATAATTTGGTTACGTTAGTATCTTTTCGAAAAAGTAAAAAACTGACGAGGATAAAAGGTGACGACTAAAACCTGACTCCCTAACAAATCCCCAAGTGTTGTCAAAACAACCAAAGGGGATCGTTTCCCACTCGTCCTGACGGCACACCCAATCCGTCCCCTCAACGAAAAAGAACCTACTCTTCCAGGCTCTATTAGAATCTGGCATCTCAAACACCAGCCTCAACTTCTTCTCCCTGACGGCAAAATAATACATCCCTTTTGAAGAAGAAAGGTGCCGAGGTCTGTAGCAGTAGAAAAATTCATCCAAGGAAAGCTGACGGTGGCCTCCGCTTAGACGACCCCACAGCACCTCAGCACTAATAAAAATTCTCCATGAGTTTGGAGCAATCTGACTGACGGATATACCAAGAAAATCAGCCAGCTGACGGTGTAAAGCCGTCAGAGGCAGTCTTAACCCGGCAGCAAACATGGCATCATACATGCCAACGTCTGCAGTTCTTCCCGTATAGCATTTCTCACCCTCCATAGGTAGACGGATAGGAATATGGTCAGGGATTTGGAAACGGGTGCGCAATTCGTTGAAAATTTTAAGTGTCATTTTTAGGAGGAATTTATTCACAGCCTAGTCCTTGGGAAGGATGAAGGGACGACTACCTTCAGGACCTTCAGAATCCCCTTCACCAGACTCCTCGTCGCCTTCATCCCCGTCACTGTTCCCCTCTCCTAATCCAGCTTCACCCTCTTCACCTACTTCCTCCTCCTGGCCGCCGTCTCCCTGACTCTCTACTTCCTCGACGGGAACATGGGCTGACGTCTCCCTCTCTGACGACCAGGAGGAACTCTCAGACTCACTATCTGAGCCTGAACCAAACACCTCGTCGTAGCCCGCTCCTTCGCGGACCGACGACTGGTCACTCGACGCGTCACTCGACATCTACCTACAAGTGACGGGTGTAAACTAAGCACCTAGGTTGACGACCTCACTTTAAAGAAGATAATTGAAAGTGTGCGAGGAAAGAAAGGAAACTTATAAGTTTTCAGAGAGTAACGGTTGGAGAAGTGACGACGGGAATGTTGGTAGAGTTGACGGAATATTGGCGACGGATGTGCTCTCCAGGAATCAGTAAGTGAAATAGTGAAAATAGGGAGAGGTGGGCCACATATATATATATATATATATATATATAAGAAAACGCACGGAAGACGAAGCGACGCCCACATTCAGACACGGAACCAATACGAGCACGCCACGTGTCCTAGCATTTAATGCTAGGGTGTCAGCTGTAATTATTCTCTCTCCTGATCAAAGTGACGGGTAGTGACGAATGAAAACTCCATAACCCGTCAGGTACAGCCGACGGAGATATGGAGTAGGGGGCAACTAATATGGAAGAATTATAGCAGGTACCATGAGCTCAACCCGTCAGCTCCTGCTTTGGCTGACGGATCAGTCACGACGGGCGTTATGGGCTAACATAACGAAGGCATGCTGACGGGATCATGACAAACCGATGGGCTGAAGGCTCCAGGTCTAACTGACGGCAATTCGAAACACCTGGGCTACTCAGCGTAGCGAGAAGCTGACGCCAGCTTGGCTGAAGGGGAGAATGCAAGCTAACGGTTTTAAGGCCGACGGTTCTATAAAAACCATGACTTGGTCACCACGCATGGGTAATAGGGAAGTTGCTTGTATTCCACGCCCAGTATCAGAGTCCTATAAGGAAAGGATCCCGCAATCTACGCTAATGAGGAGTCCTATAAGGAAAAGACTTCTTCTCCAAGGAAAAAGGTCAATCCTCGACTACTATAAAAACCCCAATACCCTCACAAATCAGGTACGCATAATTAACCCCTCTCTAGCACTCTAGAGTTGAAAGAAGTTCTAACTTGACATTCGGAGGGTATTTGGCCGGCACCACACCGGTGCTCTCTATTAGGTCTTCTCTTTTTTGTTGTGCAGGCGTCGTTTTGAGCGTACAAGCACCGTGCAACTCACTGGTGAGATTTTCGGCATCATCACCTGCTAATGCTGCATTAGATGAACGTATGATAGGGCCACTCTTGAAATGTTTACTGTCCATGTGCCACCATCATGAATATACGCTTGACGGTATGCACTCGCAACATTATGCTGTGGCAGGTGTCATCATATATCGTTCTCAAAGCATGGGACTTGGTGTCATCATGATCAAATGCTCCCTCTTGGATGTTTTATCCCTTAGTGGTGCATTAGGATCAATTTATGAGGGAATTATAACATCCTGAATGTTAAAGCATTGATGTTGTGCTTGCATTGAAGAAGTTCGAACAATTTTTACAATTATTATCATTAATTAACAGATTCTTCCTTGAAAGTCCTCATCGAAACTTGTCCAAGATTATGTTCAATTCTTATAAACTTAAAAAGATTTACAGATTTTGCTATAGGTGTTTGTGCACAAACCAGAAGAAATGCACAAGTTAACGTGAAAATAAGAATATTATAGTGCACAAATTATCTTAAGTTGCGCAGACTCGGGTACGAGTATAGGGGTACGACACGTATGGAGTATGGCTATTAATTAATTACTTAATATTTATTTTTATGTGTAATTTAAATATTTTTAGACATAATTTATGTTTATTTTTGGTATAAAAATTATGTAACAACAAAAAAAACAAAAAAATGCTTGAAAACATATATGATGTCAGGGAGGTTTGGAGTAATTTGTAATTATTTATGTGCTTATGGGGTTTATTATTATTATTATTATTATTATTATTATTAGGAAATTCTGATTTTGGGTTTGAGAATTTTATATGGTAGAATTATTTTTGGGTTAGGCTGTTGGTATATTTTTGTCGTGGGCTTGGCTTGAGTTGAGTTAAGTTTCAATCTGGGCTTTAGTGTGAATGGGTTGGGTTGTTGGGTCATATCTATTCGGGCTTGGTTGTTTGGGTTTAAATGTAAATAGAACCGGACCAATATTTTTAGAGCTAGAACTCTCTCTCTCTCTCTCTCGCTGACGGCCATGGCAGAAAGCTATGCGCTCTGCCCTCATCGATATTCGCCACCACCACCGTAGGCGGTGGTTCTCTATCGATTTCCCTCTCTCAATCCCGCCCTCTCTCTCTTGATTGATCTTCTCTGTCTCACTTTCTCTATCTATCACGACTCAAACCCCAAAATCGATTCAAATTTTAAAGCTAACCGGCAGAACTTTGGCAAGGGCGGAATGGCTTCGTTGGTCGCCAATATTCGACGATCTACGACCGAATGGCTTCACAGGAGGGAGAACTCAGAGAACAAAGAAAGAGAAGCTGAATATCTTCTTCTTTTTTTTTTTCCCTCTCCCGTGTCCCGGAAGAACCCGGTGTGTCGTGATCGTGTCTGGGCCGTACTCGGAATAAAAAAAATTATTTATGGTACGCAATGGGTACGTTTTCTGGGCGTTTTACCAGTACCCGTGTCCGACACGGGTACTTAGCCAATTTTGGGGTGACCGTGCAACATAGAAATTATAAAGCAAGAAATGTAAAAGATTACAACTTACTTGATTGCATAAGAAGAACACGAGGACAAGGGAAATTAACTTACAAACCTAAAATCTTCTACAAGCCTAAGGATCACCTGACATGCCTAGATAAAAGTTTCTTGATAGAGATCTGAAATTTTCTGTTGTGTCATGTCTTTGTGATGGTCAAGGACCATTTTCCTTGTAGAATTCATTTTCTATTAATAGACACGAGTGGTAGTTATTTCCAGCCCATAACTACCCACAAATCAATGGAAATGGTGATTATTTGTAGCAATTAACTACCTTTTTTTTGGTCAAATGTAGCAATTAACTACCATTATATGGAAATGGTGATTATTTGTAGCAATTAACTACCATTATTTCCTTGTGATTACAAGTGTCATATTCTTACCAAATGTGTCCCACATGGAATAATTAATTATTGTAGTTTATTTTGAAGAAACTACATGATTAGTCTCTGAAGTTTATCTTATATGTGCAATTAGTCCCTCAAGTTTTAAGTTAGCACATTTGATTCCTTAAGTTTTCAAAATGAGTAATATAAGTCCTTCAGTTGACTTCCATTAGTAATGTTGCTTATATGTCTAACGGAATAATGATCTAACATTTTTTTAAATGATGTGAAATTTCTTTTTATTAAAAAACTTACAAAATTAAATTTACACATAAGAAAGAAAGAAACTAGCCCCATTCCAATTCAAATCTTTATCCTAACCCAGTACAAAAAAATATCCATTTGCAATCTGATTTATTCATCAATACAATATTTACAGTCACCAGCAGCAATAGTACCTGCACTTCGAGGCCTACCTGCACTTTTCTTTTTCTTCAAGGCCTACCTACACTTCACCCATGGTGGGTCGACGTTCGACTTGAGGACAAGGTACTGGAGGTCTAGAATGATCGACGGTGCCACGTCGGATGAGGACAAGGTGACTCCAGTGTATAGGCTTGAAGATATTTGGGAGCTTCTCAAATCGTCGCATGCAAGTATTGTGAATGAGGTCTCAAGAGTTTATTCTCAAGCACCTCAACAACAATAGCCCCATTGTTAAACAAAAGGTACAATTGTTATTATGAATTTGTGTTTTTGTTTGCGTTTTTTATTTGTGGTGTTTGGATTTAGGGATTGGGTTGGGTAGCAGATCTGTGGGGTTCTTGAAATCTTGGGGAATTTTTTTTTTTTTTTTTTTTGTTTTTCTGTTTGGTTGCTGGGAAAGTGAGAATCTATATGTCAGTGAAATATCGGCCTTCTCCATTGTTAAAGTGCAAATGTCTAACGATAAAGACAAGCATGGAAAGATGGGATCTTCCTGGCATTGCACGCCTGCTTCAAAGTTCGCCTTATGTGGAGACTTGGGTTATAGATATCATATCCTCCGGCAGCATAGGGTCAGAGTTAAAGGTATGTTTTTCTTGGTCCATCGTCCCCAATGTCATATCAAAGGAACTTTAATGAAGAATTAATACTAATCATTACTCAACCTTCTCATAGACAATACATCTTTCTTTTAACAATAAAGAAGTCAGTAATAGATTTTTGGAAATTTATTTGTTAGAAGGTCATTTCTTGCCAAAGTTACTATGTAGAATTTCTTGCCCCGGCAACAAGAAACCAATTTCACTTTAATTTTAAATTTATTTAGTTTTAAGTGTTAGGGCAATTCTGTAAGTTTCTAGTGCCTGGACATTGGCTATTTTAATTGTCCATTGGGTCTTATTTTGGTTCTAATGGAGTTTAGTGATTTAGTTTGGATTTCGAAGTAAAAGTTCTTCATGTTCCACTAGCAATAGTTATTGGTCATCTGCTTAGGAGTTTCTTCTTTATCTTCAATTTTTTTTTTCAGCAACTTGAAACCATCATGCATTGAACCCATCAAGATCATGACACACGATTAAAGATGATCACGTATCATAATTCTTACGAGTCTAGTGCATAAGAGGATTGGACCCATTCTTTACCTATTGATGTATCACCCTTTAAACCACAAAATCCAAAATCTCCTATCCATCAAGATAGCCTCAATTACCCATGAAAAGCCTAAAGACTATGCCTGAGTTACTGTACATTGCAACCCAAGTTTCAATTATTCCCCTTTGTTGGATCTCCACATCCAACTATTCCTTTTCTCATTTGAAACCCTTATAATCCTTTTTTCCTTTCAAAACCTATCCTAAATCCTAGATGTCCAAAGCAAATTCAGGAATTCCAAATTTGAATTTGGCTTTGTTTTCTTCTCATTTGTCAACTCCATTATAACATGACAAGATATCATAATATAAAAGTGAACTTCAAAACAGGTTAATGTACTTTTATTTTGCAGTATCTAGTAAGCAGCTATGATGCAGTGAGCCATTGGAAATCGAAGGAGATCTATTTCAAGTTTTTGCTACTATGCCTCAAGTCTATCAAGATTTTTAGTTTTGGAGAAACGTCCCACACAAAGGAATTCATTTTAGTGGTACAATTTCTACTTAAGAATGCAAAGGTATTGGAGAAAATGGTTATCACTGAACCACGAGCTATGCAAACTCCAACTTGTAATATGCTACGTAAATCTCTATGAGTGGCTCAAAAGTTGTTAGGTTTCCCTAGATCCTCTCCTCATGCAATGGTTATGTTCCTATCTCAGTAAAATCATTTTAAGTTTTTTGATCCCCTTAAACAATCAAACTAGCATAAATATGCAGTAGTTATGTAGATTAGTCTGGTTCAATGAACTAAAATCTTGCTATGAGTTTGCTTTAAGTTTTGATTTCATATACTTATGTCTTCTTAGTGATGTTAAGCTTTCCTTTGGATATATTCATTGTTAATGTCAATGGTTATGTTGCTTATAAAGTTTTCCATTTGATTTTATTCACTTTGTTGTTTCAAACTCCAATAACATTGTTTGATACACTTACTTTGATACTCTATAAAATTGAGTGATGCTAAAAATACTAGTATAATTTTACTACACAAGTCTTAGAAAATGCTACACTTTTAACATGCTACCACAAGTTTTAGTATTTTACCATTAAAAAAAAAAAAAAAATTGATGTGCCAAGAATATAAATGGTGGCACTTAAACATATAATAAATGAATGTTGAACCAATTTCATTTTTCAAATTGGTGACACGTCAATTTGCAAGAGTTACATGGTAAAATTTGTAGTATCTCTAACATTCTTAAAGCAAATTAGTCATATTAAATGTAAGAATAATGTATTTTAAATAAAACAAATTATAATATATATAAAATAACTAAATTGATGTAAAAAAAAAACTAAGAATTATTTGAGTGATATTTGAAAATAGAAAGGCATATTTAAATTTTTGCCCTTAGACCCCAGATTGTGCCTGGATTATATATATATATATATATTTTTTTTTTTGTTAAACTTTCTAGTATGTTAATGAATTATTGCTTAATGAATATTGCTACAGCTACAAGTAGTACAATTTTTACTACATGGTGCTTATAAACTGATGTGACACTTATTATGTCAATACAATTCACACATTCTTAAATGAGATGGTTGAAGTTCACCAATCATAATCAATGCCGCATTAGTTTATAAGCTTTTATATTGTAAAACTTGTTGTACATTTTTCATTTTCCTTAGATCAATTAATTAATTAATTATTTTTTGAAGAAAGATCAATTAATTTTTTATTGAGAGAAATTAATATTATTTACTAGCTGATATCCCCACCTCGTGCATTTTCAAAAATTTTGTAAGAAATTATCCTATAACTCATTGGATTCATCAATAATATTATAAGCTGTAATTATAGTCTCTATAAATTATTCCATGTGACAGCAGCATATGTAATCTATAATCTCTTTTTAGTTTAGTGGGATATATGTTATTTTAAAATACCAATCAACATTCAGAGAAGCCGGCAACTGAAGGGAGAAGAAGATGATCCATTGAGTTGGGAGGGTGTGGTTGACTGATTGAAATTAAAGGACAATTTTTACGGTATCGAGAATTTCATGTGTATTTATTATTTAAGATGAAATGGCATTAAGGATTACATAGAATCAAGATAAAACTAAAGTGTTGTTTAGTTTAGTGAGAAAAAGAGAAGAAAAGCCTTGAAACTGTAAACCAAAGAAAATAAATAGTCTTTATTATCTTAGTTTCAAAATGATGAACTAAAGAATATAAAGAATTCCATTTCAAAAAAAAAAATATATATATATATATATAAAATATAAAGAATTCTTAAAAATAAAAAACACAGAGAGTTTATTATCTTTTAATTTGTTTCTCCAAAAAAAAAAAAAATAATCCTTTAATTTGTGCCTATCTAAGAAACAAAGGGTTGTTATCTTTTAAAGCAAGAGAATTCTAAAGAGAAGTCCCACACGGCCACACCTTTTTTTTTTTTTTTTTTTAAGTACATAAACAGTAACATCACATGATATGATATGGACAATTTTTACTGTAATAATACTGTTTATGCAATATAACAGTTCTGTATATACATTTAAAAATATTAAAAATAACTACCACAGTATTAATACATTTTAAAATTATTTGCTAATTACTTTCAGTTTTCAGTTTTCAACTTCAAGAGGAAACGGCGTCCCTTATTCGCCTGGGGAAGAAGAAGAAGAAAGAAGAATCAAGCGACGATCATGGAACCAAACGCCTCAAGCATGCACCAACCGTAGAAGATCGAATCAGCGCCTTACCTGACTCCATCCTCATCACTATACTCTCCTCTTTGCCCACTAAAGACGCTATCAAAATAGGCGTTCTATCCAAAAGATGGGTCCTATCTTTGGACCTCCGTTCCTTCTCTCAGTTTCACAGATACTTCCTTTGAAAGTGCGGCCGTTTTCGCCACTGCCGTGAATGATGCCCTGCTCCTACACAAATTTCTCTGTCCTAGCCGAGTACAAGCCAGAGCTAAAGCCTCACGTTGATCTTTGGGTTCGTTTCGCCACAACTGCCAAGGTAGACCAACTTAGTCTACGTTTACCATCTTCTATAGAACTATATAAGAGATACAAATTGCCCCAGGCCCCCAGCATCTTTGCGCCAATTAGTTTGTTTCTGAATTGGATTTTCATTTTTGCAAAATCAAGCCTAAAGGGTTGATAGGTTGAAATTCACTCAAGCACTTGTATTTTGGGTACACGTCCTTGCCCGACGATGTGATAAACGAAGTGTTAATTGGTAGTCCTAGACTTGAATCCTTGGAATTGCATGAATGTTATGATTTTTATAGGCTGGATATAGTGTCCGAGAGTTTGAAAAAATTGGTGATAGATTCTTATTCTTATTATGCTGACTTCGATTTGTACTACCCGATGGAATTGGAAATTGTTGCTCCAAAGATTGAGTCTTTGGAAATTATCGGGAATTTTTATGATGTGAGGAAGTGTCAGATAAAGGATGTGTCGGCATTGGTTGAGGTTAAGGTCGATTTTGAAATAGAGATTAACTTTGAAAGTGAAGAGGAGGAGGGGGATCTTTCTAAAGCCTGTGAAAACATTGTGAGAGAACTTTTTGAGAGTCTGCATCAAGTCAAGAAACTTCTTGTTGGCAAATGGTGTCTCATGGTTTGTTTTTCTTGATTAGTCCCTTTATCATGTTTTTCTTGATTGCTAATGTTGATTTCCATTTGCAGAGACATGAATGTGTCAAGATTGTATTTTTTTATTGTTGGTAGTCTCATTTCTTAGCTAGGCTTAAATATGGAATAATGCACAGCATCTAGTGCTTTTTTGTTTCTGAGAGTGGAAGTTATTGTACAATTTGAATTTGCTTTAAAGAATTCATATTAGCTAATTTATATTAATACCAAAATGAAAAATAATTTTGTGATCTATAAGACTATTGGAAAATTTTCGTACTCTCTATTGTGAGTTGGGCTTGGCTGACTCTTAAAAATTTGAGATATCATGGTGGGTTGTTGTTGTGAGTTGGGTTTTTCTTCTGAGCATCTTGATTTTAATACAAGTCGTAGTCAATCAATAATTAAAGGAAATGATAGTATTGGTCCAATTTAGTTTCATGATGAGGTGAGGGGCACTTGCTTTAGTGCTGAATAGTGATTCGTCATGATAATTTGTCAACTCTAAATCAAGGTTCCAAAAAGGCCTCTTTTATTTCATTGTCTGCATATAGGATATATTGGCATTTATGCAAGTTAGTGTTCTGTAAATCATGCTAGCTAAATTGTTCTCTGTTTATGTATATTACAATTGTTCATGTCATTTATTCTAATTTTCACTTTACCTTATTGTGTTCTGCCCTCTGCTTTGATGGACCTAGGTTCTATCTATAATGTCAGTGAAATAGCGGTCTTCTCCATTGTTAAAGTGCAAATGTCTAACAATAAAACCAAGAATGAAAAGATGGGATCTTCCTGGCATTGAAAGCCTGCTTCAAAGTTCGCCTTTTGTGGAGACATTGGTTATAGACATCATATCCCGCCATATAGAGTCATACACAGAGTTAGAGATATGTATATCTTGGTCCAATTTCCCGAATGTCATATCAAAGGAACTTTAATGCAGAATTAATACTAACCATTACTCAACCTTCTCATAGAAGATACTTCTTTCTTTTAACAACAAAGAAAGTCAGTAATAGATTTTAAAATTTCTTTTTGTTTGAATAAGAAGTCATTTATTGCCAAAGTTACCATCGATAATGTCTTGCCTCGGCAACAAGAAGCCAATTTCTCTTTAATTATAGTTTTATTTAGTTTTTAAGTGTTAGGGGAAATTCTGTAAGTTTCTGGTGTTTGGACGTTGGCTATTCTAATTTTCCATGAAGTCTTATTTTGGGTTTATTGGTGTTTAGTCATTTAGTTTGGGCTTTGTAGAAAAAGTTCATAATGTTCCACTTGCAATAGGTATTGGTCATTTGTGTAGGAGTTTCTTCTTTATCTTTAAATTTTTTCAGCAACTTGAAACCTGGCTTTCATACATTGATTAGGACTTGGCTTAGGTCCATTGTTCCTGTGCAATGGACCCGTCAAGATCATGACATGTGGCCAAAACTGAATTCATTCTATTATTCATTTTCTCATTAGGAACCCCTTATAACCCTTATTTCTTACTATTTTCCAGCCTTTTTCCTTCTAAAACCTAATCTTAAATCCTCAAAATCCAAGATGTCCAAAGCTGACTTAGGAATTCCAAATCTGATTTCTTAAAATCCAAGATGTCTAAAGCTGACTCAGGAATTCCAAATCTAATTTCTTATAATCCAAGATGTCCAAAGCTGACTCAAGAATTCCAAATCTGATTTGGCTTTGTTCCCTTCTCTTACATCAACTCCATTATAATTTGACAAAATATCACAATTTAAAAATAAACTTCAAAATGGGCTAATGTAAATTTTATATTGCAGTATCTAGAAAGAAGTTATGATAAAGTGACACATGGGAAATCAAAGGTGATCTATTTCAAGACTTTGTTACGACACCTCAAGACTGTCAAGGTCTTTGGTTTTGGAGAATTTTTCCACACAAATAAAGTGTTCATTTTAGTGGTACAATGTCTACTTAAGAATGCAAAGGTACTAGAGAAGATGGTTATCACTAAACCACTGGTTATGCAAAATCAAACTTGTAATATGCTATGTGAATTTCTACAAGTGGCTCAAAAGTTGTTAAGCTTCCCTAGATCCTCTCCTCATGCAGTGGTTATGTTCCCATATGAGTAAAATCATTTTAAGTTGTTCGATCCTCTTAAATGATCAAATTCCCATATGCAGATTGGTTTGGTTCAATGAACTAAAATCTTGCTATAATTTGCTTTATAGCTTCCTGTTTCTTGTACTTATGTTTTTGTTGTGATGTTAAACTTGCTTTAGGATATATTCATGCTTCATATCAATGGTTATGTTGCTTATAAATTTTTTTATTTGATTTTAGTCACTTTGCCCTTTTACACTTTTAATATCACCGTTAGAGATTTCCAATATCTTATGGTTCATTTTTACTACAAAATACATATAAATTGACACCACAGTAAATGTGATTAGTATCACATTAACAAAATAATAAAAAAAGAGTTTTAATTTATACAACACACACATATATATTCTTTATTTTATTTTGTTTACAAGTTGAGATACAAGTTTGTAGGGCTTATATGCAGTAAATTTTGCAATAGTACTCCTAGTATTTTTCATAAGATTTATATATAAAATGTAATAGCCTCTAAAAAAAAAAACTAAAAAAAAAACCTTTTCGTTTCCTCTCTTTCAGTCTCATTTATATACCCTTTTACAATAATAGATTGAAATTTTTGATACATTAATATTTGAGGTGGGGGATATGAATCTTCCATGCCTCTATTGGAAACACGCTACAAAAAAAAGTCCTATAGCTGCGTTTTTAAAATGCGGCTATAGCTCCTAAAAACGTGGTTATAGGACAATTTGGCCTATAGCCGTGTTTTTTTTAGCAGCATTTTTAGTTGTGGCCTAAAACTTGTAACTATAGGCCTGAGGGGTCTATAGCCATGTTTTTACAAATACAACTATAGGCTAGGACCAATGGCCGCGTTTCTAAAAACGCGGCTATAGGACATACTTTAGCCACGTTTATAAAAAGCACCTAGTGCTTTTTTGTTTTTGAGAGTGCAAGTTATTATACAATTTGAATTTGCTTTAAAGAATTCATATTAGCTGATGGTACAAACACAATAACAATGAAAATAACACAAAAAGAAACTGAATAATGTTAATTTATATTAATACCAAAATGAAAAATAATTTTGTGATCTATTAGAGTATTGGAAAATTTTCTTACTCTCTATTGTGAGTTGGGTTTAGCCGACCTTAAAAATTTGAGATAGCATGGTGTGTTGTTGTTGTGAGTTGGGTTTTCCTGCTGAGCATCTTGATTTTAATACAACTTGTAGTCAATCAATAATTATAGGAAATAATAGTATTGGTCCAATTTAGTTTCATGATGAGGTGTGGGGCACTTGCTTTAGTGCCAAATAGTGATTCGTCGTGATAATTTGTCAACTCTAAATCAAGGTTCCAAAAAGGCCTCTTTTATTTCAATGTCTGCATATAGGATATATTGGAATTTATGTAAGTTAGTGTTCTGTAAATCATTCTAGCTAAATTGTTCTCTGGCAATTTATATTACAATTGTTCGCGTCATTTATTCTAATTTTCACTTTACCTTATTGTGTTCTGCCCTTTGATTTGATGGACCCAGTGTTGGATATATTTCAACAATTTACTTTTGTGATTAAGCAAAAAGGAACAACATACATCTAATTATCAGCAATAATACAAATAGATGTGATGGGTAAAAGTAATAAATAGATACTGTATAAATAAGAAGAAATTTGCAAATAATTAAAAACTCACAGACCAAATGCGTGAAGGATGAATGAATTAGATCAAATCTTGTGTTTGACACAATCTCCTTAAAACAGATTTCACCCCTCATACAATCTGTGGTGCTTTGAGACCTACGAACGTCTGCCTCCCAATATAAAATGATCTACAGCACGGAGAAGAAGCACAGAAGGTCCGTGCTCTGTGAACTACTCTATGTCTCTTTCTATCTCTTTGACTCAAATGAACGCACAAAAAATTCTCTCTAAAAGAGTTTCTACAAAAACTAATTTTCATGAATAAGAGACTATGCATATATACGTTATTGAATAGACACACTGTTTCAAAAATAATTGCTATATACAGACTTACTAATTCAAACAATAAAATAATAAAATAATATTATTATTATTTGGACAAGAGGGCTTAGTCCACACACGCTTAAAGCCCAACCCAATGTCTAGCCGTGAGCATATAAACCCATATTCTCTATCATTTCTTATGTGAAACTTAAGGATTCTCACCATGTCAATATCATGTTCAAGTGGACACATTAGGAGTCAATTTTCTATTCACTTCATACTATTTTTTTAACAATCCCCCGCATGAAGAGAAATTGATAAAACACAATGCAAATGATGATGTAGACACAGAGAGAGTAGAAGAAAAGTCGCTGTATCGGGAAAGGTGGCTTTTAGCTTTGAACCTTCCTTTTTGAAAGACTATCGGATATACTAGCTAATCAGTGAACACAATGTTTTTGAACTGTCAACCATTTGTGTATACCAAGACAATAGAATTCACACAGCTCCTTTTCGAACATATCTTGTTCTTATAGTTGTGTTCATTTCGGCCCTGAACATATCCTAGTAAATTCATGAAGTGCTTTAGAGAAGTTAGCCTTAAAACTCTCATGGAAGCGGCCCACTTCACACTCATATAGGTGATTCTTATTAAGAATATCCTGCTATACCCCACTCGGTTTTCCAAAATATAAAAATCATTAAAACAAAACTTACCCTGAACATCGCTTATAGGCATCACTATTTCGTCATAGGAATGGGTGGGAGATGTTATCTCCATAGTGATAAAACTAGGCTCCATGATTCGATAGTCCCTTTGAACCTAGATCTTGGGATCTCCTATCAACTAGGATGGGTTGCCATTCCGGAGACTTTTATGTCATAAGCTTTAACCACATTCCCCTCGATGAGCAGTTTACTTGCTCTCCAATAAAAAATTTGATTATGGATCCATTTTATAATTTGGAACTACTTCCATTTGAGAGCAACTGCCTCATGGTTTTAGGTCTTTGACGAATATATCAAGACCCACCATAACTTTGTGCCCTACCAATATATACAAGGCGAAAATGCACTTTTGGTTTTTACATTTTAGGCCTATTCTCAATTTGGTCCCTAAATTAATTTAGGTCCTAGGTTAGTCCCTGATTTTCAAAAATCGTTTTTAAAATAGTTCTTGCCGTCAACCCAGTGACAGAAAATGCTGAGGTGGCAAATGGAATGTACTATTTGCTGACGTGGCTAATAAAATAATAATAAGATATTTTATTTGATATTTTTAAATGCCACATCAGCATTTAAATTAATAAAAAATGCCAGCCCTAAGAATTTTTTTTAAAAAAAAATTGTAAATTAAATTTAAAAGAAAAAACCTTAAATCTAATTCAAACTAAAATAATCTCTTAAAAAATAAAAATTCATAATCGTTTTAATTCGTTTTTTTTGTTTTTGGTTAACCTCATCAGCTTAAAAAAAATATCTACACTCTCTACCACTCATCTCAAACTCCCTCTCTCGCTCTACCACTAAGAGGGGTAGTGGACTACCAGCAAGTGGTGATTCTGAGTCACCAGTGAGCAAGGTAGCGCCGGATCGAGATAAAATCTCCTCTGCCTTCACCGATGCATTATCTTTCAAGATGGAGGCAGGTCTCCTTGACGGAGCGGCGAATGTGGCGGAAGTTAACGATTCTGGGTTCATCGATGAGTCGGCGGGTTGTATGGGTATGAGGGCCGATATACTGGCTCTGATGACTATGGGCTTGGGTCCAGCGGCGGCGAAGGAGATGCCGATTGAGTCTAAGTCCGTCGATTCTCTCCGTCTGAGTCAGTGGGTTGATCAAAATTGGTTTTTTCCTCTTTCGGATTTGGTGTTGTTGATCGGTGGGGTGTTGTTGTTGATGGCGAATTCTGGGTTTGTTTGTGCTTTTTTTTTTTTATTTTTTGCCCTTGATGTTCTGTGTTTGTATGTGTTTTAAGTTTGTTTGTGTTCTAAGATTTTATTTTTTTTTTTTTTTAATGCGGATTTGTATATTTTTCTAGATTTATGGGTTTGATTTCCTAGAGGTTTCAATGTTGATTGTGTTGGAATTTTTTGTGCTGAGATTGATTTTGAGTGGGTTAGTCAATTGGGTTTGTCTTGATTTGGAGAAGAACATGAAGAATGAAGTTCATGTTCTTGGTTGGAGGTTTCTGGGTTTGAAATTTTTCTGGGTTGGAGGTTTGGTGATTTTTCTGGGTTGGTTTTCTCATGTGGGTTTCGATTTGATGATTTTTTCATGTTCTGGAGGTTACAGTGGAGGATAGGGATTTTGTATGAAATTTTGCATTGTTATGAGTTTGATTGTGCTCTTGTTCTGGGTTTGATTGTTCTTGGATTTGGGAAGAACACGAAGAACAAGTTCTTGTGTTCTTACCTCCAGAACAATAAAAAATTAGATTTAAAAGTTTATTTTATTTTTAATTTAGTTTGAATTAAATTGAAATTGAAAAATATAAATTATTTTTATTTTTTTAATTAAACTAACATGGCTTTTTTTAATTTAAAAAATGCTGAAGTGGCATTTAAAAAATATCAAATAAAATATTTTATTATTATTTTATTAACCACGTCAGCAAACAGTACATTCCATTTGCCACCTTAGCATTTTCTGTCACTGGGTTGACGGCAGGGACTATTTTAAAAATGATTTTTAAAAATCAGGGACTGACCTAGGACCTAAATCAATTTAGGGACTAAATTGAGAATAGGCCTAAAATGTAGGGACCAAAAGTGCATTTTCGCCTATATACAAATAGGAGGCACAAATATCCAACAATGCATGTTTGTTTAGATTTATAAAGACTTCCCAAAAAACACATATTCTCTTCGCATAAGGTGTTCTCATTAGACTGTCGTCACATCTCTCATGTGATTGAGACAAAACAAGTCCATCAGATGTATTAGAAAATTTTATTTCTAGTATCATATCTACAACACCTACGTCTTTCTAGTTGAACTCATTGGTCAACATCATCTTTGTAGCTTTTATTATTGCTACATACATAAGCATATCCCACAACGACATAGCCTCTTGTGATATATTTCACATCACACACTAGTCGCATTAAATCTAAATTCATTTGACATCATCTTATTGTCAAATTTCTCATGTCATTGCATTGAAACTTGCTTCAATCTATACAAAGATTTAACAGGTCTACACACTCTATTTCCTTGTACAAGAATCATAAACCCCTTTGGTTTATTGTGTATCAAGAAAACTCACATCTTCCTTTTGTTTGTAGCCCTCTACAACTAGTCTTGCCTAGTAATAGTCAATAATTCCATCTACTCTCAAATTCTTAGGTGCTAGATCCACCAATTCCAATGCATAGATTTCCAAGATGGATTTATTGCACTATTGACAATCTCTTTTCCAAGAAGGCATCTTTGAAGATATCGCTTCTTTGAGGCTTTAAGTTCATCTTCAAACATTTAAATTAGAAAATTTAGACCAAATGAATATGACGTTTGTCTTTTACTGCGCTTAGGCTCAATCTCTCTTCCATCAACTCTTGATCATGAAAGACACTAAACATAGACTCAAACTTTCTTAAGAAAGTTTAACACTTGAAATATATTCTAAATAATTTTCATGCATGTAAGAATAATAGATTCATAAATTAGAAAGCACTACGCACTAATGTTATGACCATAACCAATGAAAACACAATCAATGGTTTTTTATCATTTAGGAATAGGAACCACCATCTTCATCAAACACCCCTACATTAAAAGAATTTATAGAAAGACGATCACTCTTTCCATAATTCACAAGGTGTCTTAGTGGTTTCTTTTAAGGCATGTAACATATATTTCATTCAAAGAAATATTGCAAAATATATATTGAGATTAAACACATTAATATCCAATCAAGTTCACACATGCCCAAAAAATAATAATTCATCTAGCCCATGCACCATTGCACATAAAAGACCAAGGGCACATTATTGACATTCAAAGCATAGTTATTTACTATGAACTATAAACCAGTCAAACAGCATGTATATCATTAAAGAGTAATTTTATTCACACAATGAATTATTAGATTTACACAAATCCAAATAATTCTCATAGGAATTATTTAACATGAAAATACTAAATACCAAGTTTAAGGACATGTTTAATGATGCTTGACTAGCACAATTTAACTGCAAGAATTACATATATCAAACGGCCAAAGATCAAAAAGATTGAAGCTGCTTCTTCATGTAAGTGATGTACGAAATGCTTCTACAAACATTAATATCCTTTCCCCACGAGAAGTTCTAAAAATCTCTTTGAAGTTCACAGACCAAAGATAATTAGCATGCATGGTCTTCCACGAATTCAATCCTGCCTCATTGTTAATTAAGCATAACAAGCCAAACAAGAGAACATTTAAACTAGGGGTGTCAAATGTGTGGGTTCGGGTGGGTTTGGGGTGGGCATAATTGGGTTGGGTATATAAAACTCATTTAACTAATTATTTCTAATCCAAACCCAACCCAATTATAATGGGTAAACCCCAACCCGCCCAATTATCAAAATGACCAAAATGCACTTAAACACAGTAATAGATCAGTGATAGGAAAATAGAGAAATAAGATAAGAAACTAAGTGGTCCACCATTTGGTTGCTGAGAAAATTTAAAAAAAATAAGGAAATGAATTTTGAAAATTGGATTCCAATTATTTACGAACCAAAAAAAAAAAAAAAAAGAAGCCAAATGAAGCAACTTCGACTCAATCGAACCAAATATAGCCAAATGGCTTTATTACATACACCAAATTCAAAAAAAGAAGACAGTGAAGAATAAAAACTATCAATTCCTCAACTTTCTCAGCAACCAAACGGATTTTGGATCTGAAAAATTGGAAATGAACAACATGTTCAAGTTGAACAGACCCACCCACTGTTGCCTACATCTCAGCTCATCTAATGCCCAATAAACTCAAAAGCCTAAGACCCACATCCTTCCAAATCCCAAGAGCCCAAAACATCGTGTCTATCAGAGAGTGCTCTGCCATTGCCATTGAAACAGGACAAAGAGATAGAGATTAATTGAAATAAAGAAGAAATTAAGAAATCGAGAGAGAGGGGAGACCTTCGAGCTGAACTGATTGGTGTTGGGAAGGTGGATACGCTTGATGACGATGCGAGCGATGAATTCTTTGACAGTATTTCAGAGAGTGCTTGATGTGGGTATGGGTTTACAAAGGGGTTTTAGATTTTAGCTTGAGGTTGAAGATAAAAAGATGTATGCAAGCGATGAACTCTGTTTTGCTGGGAATTTTTCTGGATTTTCAGAGAGAGTATTTGAGTGCTGTTGTTTGGTTGCCAAGAAAGTGAGAGAAAAGGAAATGGCAAAAATTTTCTTTGTGGTTTCTAAGAAAAGGAAAGAAAGGACAAGAAAATGAATTGATTTTAAAATTGAGAAATTAAATTTTTTATTTTTTTTAATATGAAAAGGGCTGGGTTGAATTTGTGTATATTGTTTTTGGGTTAAATGGAGTTCAATGGGTTTTTAGTTAAAACTCAATAATTACTGGGTCTAATTGGATTGATGCCCATTTAACCCAACTAATAATTGGGTGAGTTTGGGTTCAATTATAGTGGGTGAGTTTGGGTGGACAAATGAGTTTGGGCTCACTTTGCCACCCCTAATTTAAACCAACAAAACCAAAGATCCCCCAAGAAAACTCATAACTGCGGCACTACCAAACATTAAATCTTCCACAAAAGATTTAGATATATAATTTTAAAAGTCATGAACTATTGCCATTATCATCTTGCACAGAAATCAACAAATACACCGATTCATAAAAAACCCGTAACAGTCAAAACAATCAAATAAGAAAAACTGTTTTCATTGGTCCTGGAAAAGATTATGCCGAAACGAAAAACATGGCACTGACACATACAAATGAATCTTTCAAAAGATTGCCCAGTCCATTTTGTAAATAAAGAAAAATGAAATGGTCTTTAACCACTTTCCTTTAACCGAAATTAATAGTCTCAATTAAATACAAACTTCTATAATTCCAGTGCCAAACTAAAGGCAAAACAACTGAGATGCCTCATTCGTTCTCAATGCCCGCCGGAGTGCAAGAAAGACAAATCACCAAAAGAACAATTATTCACACAAATATGATATAAATCGGTATACTTAGAATTCTCAGAAATATTCGTTTACATATATCACAAGAATAAATTATGAAACGAAAACTCTGCATTAAGATTGTTGGATATATTTCAACAATTTACTTTTGTGATTGATAAAAAAGGAACAACATACATTTAATTATAAGCAATAACACAAATAGATGTGATAGACAAAAGTAATAAATAGATACTATATAAATAAGAAGAAATCTGAAAATAATTAAAAACTCACAGGCCAAAGGCCTTGTAACTGAATTGGCACCTCCCCGTGCACAAAGTACTTGGAGGTCTAGAGGGAAAAGGGTTCGAGCTATGGGGTTAGCAACATGTTGTAATTATTTCTCAAAAAAAAAAAAAAACTCACAGACCAAAAAATAAAATAATAAAATATTATTATTATTATTTGGACAAGAGGGATGCCTTTTCGGGCTACAATCAAATCAAGATGGAAGAGGCTGATCAAGAGAAAACCTCCTTTGTCACCAGCCAAACACTCTTTTGCTACAAGGTAATGCCGTTTAGGCTTAAGAACGCAGGGGCAACGTACCAGAGACTGATGACCAAAATGTTCACGCATCAGATTGGGCCTAGGTCCACACACACCTAAAGCCCAACCCAATGTCCAACCCATGAGCATATAAAAACCATGTTCTCTATCATTTCCTATGTGGGACTTAAGCATTTTCACCACTTCAATATTATGTTCAAGTGAACACATTATCATTTATGAGTCAATTTCTTATTCACTCCATACTATTTTTCCAACACCTAGGTGCTATCAATAATGTCAGTGAAATATTGGCCTTCTCCATTGTTAAAGTGCAAATGTCTGACAATTAAAACAAGAATGAAAAGATGGGATCTTCCTGGCATTGAAAGCCTGCTTCAAAGTTCGCCTTATGTGGTGACATTGGTTATAGACATCATATCTGGCCGGATTCACATCAGGTGCAATACCTAGGGTATTGCACTTGATGCAATACTAAATGAATGGTTGGGATTGAAAGTTGGAAAAGTAACTTTCAATCTCAACCATTGAATAAAATATATTAAAAACAAAGTAAAAAAGTTAAAGGTAAAACGTAAAAAAAGTAAAAAAAAAAAAAATGTGAAGGAAATGGGTGAATTGCATACCATGCAATACCCTAGCAATTGCACTGGATGTGAATCCATATCTGGCCATATAGAGTCAGACAGAGTTAGAGGTATGTATTTCTTGGTCTGATTTCCCGAATGTCATATCAAAGGAACTTTAATGCAGAATTAATACTAATCATTACTCAACCTTCTCATAGAAGATACATCTTTCTTTCAACAACAAAGAAGCCAGTAATAGACTTTTGGAAATTTGTTTGTTTAAATAAGAGGTCATTTATTGCCAAAGATACCATCTAGGTAAATTCTCAAAAAAAAAAAAAAAAGTTTGCCTTATGTGGTGACGTTGGTTATAGACATCATATCCGGCCACATAGAGTCAGACACAGAGTTAGAGGTATGTATTTCTTGGTCTGATTCCCGAATGTCATATCAAAGGAAGTTTAATGCAGAATTAATACTAATCATTACTCAACCTTCTCATAGAAGATACATCTTTCTTTTAACAGCAAAGAAGTCAGTAACAGAGTTTTGGAAATTTGTTTGTTTGAATAAGAGGTCATTTATTGCCAAGGTTACTATCTAGAATTTCTGGCCCCTGGCAACAAGAAGCCAACTTCACTTTAATTTTAATTCTATTTAGTTTTTAAGTGTTAGAGGCAATTCTGTAAGTTTTTAGTGTTTGGACATTGGCTATTCTAATTGTCCATTAAGTCTTATTTTGGTTTTATTGTTGTTTAGTGATTTAGTTTGGGCTTTGTAGAAAAAAAGTTCATAATGTTCCACTAGCAATAGGTATTGGTCATTTGTGCAGGAGTTTCTTCTTTATCTTTAAATTTTTTTCAGCAACTTGAAACCTAGCATTTAAATTTTTTTCAGCAACTTGAAACCTAGTATTCATACATTGATTAGGACTTGGCTTAGGTCCATTACTCCTATGCACTGAACCTGTCAAGATCATGACATGTGGCCAAAACTGCATTCATCCTATTATTCATTTTCTCATTAGAAACCCTTATAATCCTTATTTCTTACTATTTTCCAGCCTTTTTCCTTCCAAAACCTAATCTTAAATCCTCAAAATCCAAGATGTCCAAAGTTGACTTAGGAATTCCAAATCTGATTTCTTAAAATCCAAGATGTCCAAAGGAATTCCAAATCTGATTCCCTTCTCCTACATCAACTCCATTATAATATGACAAAATATCATAATTTAAAACTAAACTTCAAAATGGGCTAATGTGACTTTTATATTGCAGTATCTAGAAAGAAGTTATGATGAAGTGACACATGGGAAATCAAAGGTGATCTGTTTCAAGAGTTTGCTACGACACCTCAAGACTGAGGTCTTTGGTTTTGGAGAATTTTTCCACACAATTGAAGTATTCAATTTAGTGGTACAATTTCTACTTAAGAATGCAAAGGTACTAGAGAATATGGTTATCACTAAACCACGGGTTATGCAAAATCAAATTTGTAATATGCTACTTGAATTTCTACAAGTGGCTTAAAAGTTGTTAAGCTTCCCTAGATTTTCTCCTCATGCAGTGGTTATGTTCCCATATGAGTAAAATCATTTTAAGTTGTTCGATCCTCTTAAATGATCAAATTCTCATAATACATTGTAGTTATGCAGATTAGTTTGGTTCAATGAACTAAAATCTTTCTATAAATTGCTTTAGCTTCTGATTTCATGTACTTATGTTTGCATTGTGATGTTAAACTTGCTTCAGGATATATTCATGCTTAATATCAATGGTTATGTTGCTTATAAATTTTTTGATTTGATTTTAATCACTTTGCTGTTTCATACTTTTAATATCACCGTCAAAGATTTCCAACATCTTTTGTTTCCCTTTTTCTACAAAGTACGTATAAATTGACACCATATTAGATGTGATTAGTATCACATTAACAACATAATAATAAAATAAGTTTTAATTTATATATAACACACACATGTTCACAAGTTAAGATATAAGTTTGTAGGGCTTATATGCAATAAATTTTGCAATAGTACTCCTAGTAATTTTCATAAGATTTATATAAAATGTAATAGCCTCCAAAAAAAAAAACTTTTCTTTTCCTTTCTTTTAGTCTCATTTATATATCCTTTTACAATAATAGATTGGAATTTTTGATAAATTAATATTTGGGGTGGTGGATATGAATCTTCCATGTCTCTATTGGAACATCAGGCGGTACCAACTAGTTGAGTTACAAGATTGGAATTAGGTTTAGAACTTTAGGGATAGATATTATCCATATGTTATCTTTAAACTTATCTATATTTTATTTAAAATTGGGCACATTTGACTTCTGGATAACATCATGAAATTTGGAACATAAACTTCACAATTTTGCATATTCTTATTTTAAGTTAAGTATAAATTATATTTTATACTAGCCTCTAAGCACGCGCATTGCGTGTGCTTAGATGCTCTTTTATTTATTTATTTATTTTTGGTAAAGATTAATAATTTGCATCTATTATAATTTGAAAATATAATTTTTATTTTTTAAACAAACAAAAAGGATAAATTTTACAGATAAGCGCTAACTATAATTTCTTTTTTGAATGTGTGTTTGAAAGTGGTATAGTGATATGGAGAAAAGTTTGGGTAGGAAAAATAAGATGAACGTGAGGGGAAAGAAAGCTAAATTTTAGGAGTTCTCTTAGTTTTTTATTTATTTATTTATTAAATTGGGGGTGTTTTACTTTTATTGGATGAAAAAGGAATAAAAAAGGCTAAATTTTAGGGAATAAAAAGATGAACGTGAAGGGAAAAAAATCCTAAATTTTAGAAGTTCTCTATTTTAATTCAAAATGAAATTTGTTATTTGACATTTATGACCTTATTTTTAAGAGAAGTTACTCTTCATTAATGAGACTATATTTAAACTATATAAAAGTCCAGTCCAAAAAGAGGAATCTTCTTATAGATAATATAGACTAGCCTCTGAGCACGTGCTCACGCGCGTGCTCAGAGGCTCTTCTATTTTTTGGGTAAGAATTAAATTAGAATATTTATTATAATTTGGGATTACTACATTTTTCAATCACAAAAAAACCTAAGGGTGTGATGAAAAAAATATTTCATCCACAAAAATCCCTAAGGGTGTGATAAGTGCTATGCATTTGTTTGGAGTCTTTTTGTCTTTTGGTAAGTTATTTTGGATCATATTAAATTTTACCAATTTTTAAAATTTAAAATGAAGTAACATTTTAAACTATCAAATATAAGATATATTTAAGGGTGTAGTTTTTTAACCCTAACAATTAGTCTATTATTTAGAAGCAATTTTCACCACAATTTCAAAATTTTATCTTTAAAGATAAGTTCTCCAGTATCATTCTTGCTTTGGCAAATTTGCGTATATGACAATTGCTTACAAAGTCATCAAATGTGCAATGGAAGGCACAAAAAAGGACAATATTAAATTTCTTAAGGTATAATATTCATATTACAAAAAATGTTTTTTAACAACTACTTGATAGATTGACTACCACTTCGCTCACCCGAATTCATCCAATGTGTCTGCTATGCAATCTAACCAAATTGTTGATATGTCACCCTAAAAAAATACAAAAAAAATAGAGAGTAAGGCTTAAGTGTAAGAAAAACAACAAACAAAAATAATAAGAGGAAGAGAGGGCACCACTTAGAACACATACACTAAAATAATGAGTCAAACCCGATAACCACAAAAAGAAAAAAAAAAAAAAAAAGACAAATCAATATATATCATTCCTATTCTTTAAAAAATAGTCATTAATTAGAGAAAATACTTAAACACCCATCAAACTGACCAAATAAAAAAAATAAATAAAAAAATATAAGATAAGATAATGATATGGAAATGATAATGACAACAAAGTGTAGTCCTTTTCACCCTCAAAAAAAAAAAAAGTGTAGTCCTTTTACAATCTAATTCTAAAATAATAAGTTTTTGTTGGAGATAAAAAAACACGTGGATAAGAAAATTAACACATAATCTGATAATATAAGTAATAGGCAAAATTTTCGGAATAAAAATACTTAAAACAATTTTTTTAAAAAAAAATTTAAACGTAAAACTGGCATATTATTAAAATACCTAAAACATAGGGATTTTTATTTTTATTTTTTGCTTGAAGTTGCAAAAAAATAGGAAACCAACATTGACGGTTTTTTTTTTTGCTTGAAGTTGCAAAAAAATAGGAAACCAACGTTAAAGGACTCACGACCCTAAAAAAAAAAACGTTGATGCAAATATCAGATTATGTGTTAATCTAAGTAATAGGCAAAATTTTAGGAATAAAAATACTTAAAACAATTTTTTTAAAAAAAATTAAACGTAAAACTGGCATATTATTAAAATACCTAAAACATAGGGATTTTTTTTTTTTTGGCTTGAAGTTGCAAAAAAATAGGAAACCAATGCTGATGGGTGTTATTTTTGCTTGAAGTTGGAAAAAAGTTGCAAAAAAATAGAAAACCAACGTTGATGGATTTTTTTCTGCTTGAAGTTGCAAAAAAATAGGAAACCAACGTTAAAGGACTCACCACCCTTAAAAAAAAAAAAAAAAAAAAAAAAAAAAAAATCGTTGATGCAAATATCAGATTGTGTTAAAAATCAGACTTCCAAACCATAACAATTTAAGCCAAGGTGATAAACGCTAGCTTTAGAGTCAAAAACTAACACCCAAAATCAGTTTACTCTCTCTACTTCTCACGCTGATCTCCTCTGCCTACACAACAGTATGGTAATTCTTTGTTTTGAGCTTTAATAAAAAAAAAAAATACGGTAGCATTATCGTGATCTTTCTTCCCTCTACACCAAACATATATATGACGATCACTATGAAGGTTAGGTTATGCATCAACAATTTGGCAGCCAAACTCAAACAACAACAAAAAGGAGGAAAACGCAAGTGCAAAAAACTAAGTCAGAAATGCATGATAAGGAAAATAAAATATAAAAAAACCACGGACACAACACAATCGCAAGAATTAAAGTCTCAATTAATTTAGCAACATAGAAACCCGTGGTTGAAAGCCTTAGTAACATTAGTGACAAACAAACAAACCACAAAACCCAAATAATAACTAAAAAAAAAAAAAAGGAGGAAGCACTACATGGGAAAAGTTCCAACATAAGAATTAAGAATCTAGAAGGTACCATTTTTGCTTTGCGATTCAAGTTTCACTTTCACCGCACGTTATTAACAATATTATCAGAGCAACATCTGCGAAAGACACCGAAGCTTTGCTTTTAGTGTACGGACATACAATTAGCCAAAACAAATTAAAAAAATTAATTAATTGCAAAATGAAACATTGTATCAAAATCTCTTACAAATTCATATTCAAAACAAACCCTAAACTGATATAAAATTTCAGCAAAAAACACATCAAAAATTTGAACGTGAAATTTCAATTTTCAATTGCAAATGAGTAACAGAAATGCGATTAACCTACAATTCCCATTAAATTGCGGCCCCTCCTAAACCAAAAGGCCTAACAAATATCCAGTGTTTCGAAATAACAATAAACAAAACATGGCCAAATAGAGATTAGAGGGAGACCGAGGGTGAAATTTGATCTAAGAAAGAGGTTACCTCAAATCTATCTGCTGTTGTTATTGTTTGTAGTGAAATATGAAGTAAAGAGGTGTTGTTTGTAAAAGTAGAGGTGTGTTCCTATTTTGTAGATAGTGTTTTACGTGGAAGTTAAAGAAGTTTTTACCAAGTTTTGCCCCTACTTAAACATAGGGTGTAGGGTATTTTGGAACCAAAAAAAATCCGGTCCAAACAGGTCCAGCCCTTAATATGATTAAAGTCTCAATTAATTTAGCAACATAGAAACCCGTGGTTGAAAGCCTTAGTAACATTAGTGACAAACAAACAAACCACAAAACCCAAATAATAACTAAAAAAAAAAAAGGAGGAAGCACTACATGGGAAAAGTTCCAACATAAGAATTAAGAATCTAGAAGGTACCATTTTTGCTTTGCGATTCAAGTTTCACTTTCACCGCACGTTATTAACAATATTATTCAGAGCAACATCTGCGAAAGACACCGAAGCTTTGCTTTTAGTGTACGGACATACAATTAGCCAAAACAAATTAAAAAAAAAATTAATTAATTGCAAAATGAAACATTGTATCAAAATCTCTTACAAATTCATATTCAAAACAAAACCCTAAACTGATATAAAATTTCAGCAAAAAACACATCAAAAATTTGAACGTGAAATTTCAATTTTCAATTGCAAATGAGTAACAGAAATGCGATTAACCTACAATTCTCCAACTTTAAATTGCGGCCCCTCCTAAACCAAAAGGCCTATAAAACAATAGATCAACAAATATCCAGTAAGTTTCGAAATAACAATAAACAAAACATGGCCAAATAGAGATTAGAGGGAGACCGAGGGGTGAAATTTGATCTAAGAAAGAGGTTACCTCAAATCTATCTGCTGTTGTTATTGTTTGTAGTGAAATATGAAGTAAAGAGGTGTTGTTTGTAGTGAAATCTGAAGTAAAGAGGTGTGTTCCTATTTTGTAGATAGTGTTTTACGTGGAAGTTAAAGAAGCATTTTTACCAAGTTTTGCCCCTACTTAAACATAGGGTGTAGGGGTATTTTGGAACCAAAAAAAATCCGGTCCAAACAGGTCCAGCCCCTTAAATATTGAAAACCAACATGAGTGTACTGGGAGTGTGTTCCTATTTTGTAGATAGTGTTTTACGTGGAAGTTAAAGAAGCATTTTTACCAAGTTTTGCCCCTACTTAAACATAGGGTGTAGGGGTATTTTGGAACAAAAAAAAAATCCAGTCCAAACAGGTCCAGCCCTTTAAATAGTAGTATAGATAGTTCAATATTCCATTAGAATCTTGGCAAATATTCAAATGATAAATGGATTGTTTTGCATATACAAAACACAATCATAACAAATACATATTAATAATTATAATAATAATTAAATTTCAAATTTTGCTAAATTTTTTTTTTAAAAATTATATATTGTTAAATTTTCTTAATCATTACTGTCATTACATGTGATTAATTAATTTATTTTATTGAGATAAAGTAATTATTATGCACTAAGCTTTTAGTTACATCCCTTGCTTAAAAGAAGGTTACTTTTGTGTGTTGGTTTCTTTAAAAAAAAAAAATAAATAAAAACTAAAAAAAAATAAAAATAAAGTAGAAGGTGAATTGGTTTTTTTTTTTTTTTTTTGAGCGGAAACGATATTAGACTTTATTAATTGAAAAAAAGTTATACAATGGGGAAAAAATAGGGACATATGATTCCCTTTTTCTCTTTTGCACCACTAGCATACACTAGAGAAGCACGATTACATCGTAAAAAAAACAAAGAAAGAAAAGAAAAAAAAAATGTAAGAAAATGAATCTTCACTTGGATGCCTAGAAAACCTAAAAAAAATGCCAAACGACACCTTCTTGATTTACATGGATACCAACGTGATGATTTTTGTTTTTCCTTAGAAGTGTCTTCATGCCCGGCATGGTTACCTTGCAACCTCCATCGATCCCATAGTTGACACAACACCTTGCTTATTCTCCACAATTCTATGTTTCTTTTCTCCCTTAACACCTGTAGCCTCCTTATTCATATTTTTTGCTAGCTTCCTTTTATGCCTAGGCTCCACGTCACCAATTGAAGAATTGATAAGAGTCTGAGGTCTTGTGGTAAGCCTCTTCCAATTCATCATTGCTTTCGAGCTTCCAATTGTAGACTTCTCCACGAAATCAACTTTTTTTGGGCTAAGTAAGGATTGACTTACACCTTTATCCATATTACCAGTTATTTTGGGCTGGCCCTTACTAGTATTCTTGTTTCCTTTCACGTTACCACAACCAACCTTGAAACCATTCTCTATTCCCTCAAAAACTGGTGGAGATATTTGCTCACCTTGTTTCCCCATTAAGTCATGATTGAGGATGACAGTATCCTCATCCATGACTACCACCTCAATCAAGTTAGAGGAAATCACGCTATTATCTGGCACGCAATCAGTTGGAATCGTTTTTAAATTTGAAAACTCTAAATCGGTTTGGATGGCACGATCAATCTCCATAATCAACTCCTTAAAAACCGGAATGTGATTCTTTATTGCATCCTTCTCGACTGTAACTCCACCCTCTGCCGGAGCACCGTTGAAACTACCACCTTCAGGTAAACTGCCCACCTGCGTTGAAGATATCCTTCCACTTCCACTTCCAATTGTTAGATAATCCTGCCCATTTATCTTCCTTTGTGAAGAACCCGGATACCCCTGATCAGCTTGGACATCATCATCCCGCCACCTCGGGCTACGTCTTGGTTTATTTGTATTACCATAATTTCGACAATACCCCACCTTCAACCACTCCCCATAAGGAAGACACCCTTGTTTTCGGTCCGTTTGAACAGAGCAATCCGTAACCTCATGACCAATCTGACCACATTGATAACAAAGCCCAACTAGACGTTCGTATTTGAAACCTATACAAACCTTATCTCCTTCAGGACTGGCGACAACTCCTCGTAATGGTTTATCCAACGGCAACTCCACCTTTACTGCCAGAGGATGGTCCTCAAAACTCCACGGACCATTTGCTAGCACCCACTTCAACTAACTCTCCATTGAAAATTTGAATTGAAAAAAATCATCCCCCATGTCAACAATGCGTAAATCCGAGCCCATCTTCCACACAGACCTTAGCAAAACCTTGGCTGCACGCTAGTTGAAAGCTCGTGTAGTGAGAAACCTCCCCAACAAACTAAAGGAACATTCTTCCAACATCCTTTCCCTTTGTGAGAAACTTAATGACTTCTCCCTCCTCCTCCGTCAAAGTTATACTTTGCAACTTGTTTATAAAATCACTATCCATCATGTGAATAGGAAAACACTAAATAGACCCCACTAAACTTGACCAAAGTTGCAGACAGACAGACACTGAGAATTAACTAGTGACTTGGTTAGTTGGTTGTCTAAGGTGAGTTTGGTTTAGCTTTTTGAAATTGAACTTTTTGAAAAAATGATGGTTTTAAAAAGTGCAGTATGAAATTGAGATTTTTGAAAAAGTAGATTGTTTGATAAAATCTGTTAAATTTTTTTTTTTTTTGAAAAAGATGAGTGTTTGGTTAGTATTTATTAAAATTGTGATTTGAGGAGTAAATTACCAAAAAAGACAATATATTTATAAGGGAATTATTTCATATTACGGTTTTCCTGTAATAATAAAAAAAAAATTATTGTTATAATAGTTTATGTCTCAATTATTATGGTTCTACCTTAATAAATTCTTATTTTTTAGATTAAAATTTTCTAATCTTTAATTTTACACTTTAAAGTTTAAACTATAAAATTCTTAATGTAAATGGAAATTTATTTTCATAAAAATAATAATAATAATTTCACACTAAAGCCTTAAAAATACTTACCTAGAACATTTTTTATTTGTAAGTTAAAAAAATCCAAAAACGAAGCATTTGTCACCCACTAATGCATGGCTGTAGTTTTGTTTTTGTATAGAGTGCCTATGGCTTAACTCCTACGCTTATCAAATTAAAAATAATAAAAAGCTCAGATGCTTGAGTGCTTCACAGATCACACAGTCACATATACTCTTTGGAGCATCTTTCTTAGCGCAAAAATAGGTCTGCACCTCCCTCCCTCACCCTTTGGCATCATAGTGGCACACCATAGGCATAAATTTGCGCAGCTGTACTTTTTGGCCCTAGAGTCTGTTTTGTTAGAGAAGTGGAAAAGTAGAAAGATAGAAAATTGTAGAATGATAGAAAAAATTTTAATTTCTCTCATTTTTGTTTGATTGAGAGTGGAAAACTAGAAGAATGGAAAAAATGAGTTTATATAAATTTACTCATATATACTTGTTAAAAAATTATGCCCAATTAAAACAGATATTTGGGGGTTTAATCACCTCTTACACCAAAAAACCAATCAGTGTCTTGGTCTGATAATAAAGAGCTATCATCAAGAAGCAAGAGTGGACGCCATATGTTAAACTCTTAAAAAAAAAAAAAAAAGTGACAAACAAGTAAATAATAATAATAATCACCCAAATTTATTAAAAATTAAAAATTAGGTCAAGGAAAAAAAAAACACGTCTTGTTAAACAAAAAAGGAAAAAGAAGAAGAAAAACAAAGCAAATCAATGTCATGCCCATCCTCACCCCAACCCCCCAACAAAAAAAGAAAGAAAGAAAGAAAGAAAGAAAGAAAAAGCAAAAGAAAAAGAGGCAGCGTGTCCAAGGAAAGCAAAAGAAAAAAGAAAGGAAGAGCCAACTTTGCCTAAGAAAGCAAAAGCTTTAAAAAAAAAAAAAAAATACAATTGGGGACATTTTTGTTAATCAAGTAACAGTGTGTTCGTAAAGGTTGGAGGAGAGAGAAAGAGAAGAAAAATGAGAAGAAATGTAGTCCTTTCCTCTGTTTGGGTACCATGGAAAAAATAAAAGAGAAGAAACCATTTTCACTGGGCCCACATATTTGCAATCCGCCCAAATTGGGCAAATTTGAAGGGTTCGTTTCGTTAAAGGGGTGAAAAAGTGAGAGGATAGAAAATGTTGGGAGGATGGAAAAGTGGGAGAATATAAAAGATTTTAATTTCCCTCATTTTTATTTCGTTGAGAGTGAAAAAGTAGAAAGATGGAAAAAATGAGTTTGTATAAATTTACTCATATACCCTTGTTAAAAAAAGATGCCCAATTAAAATAGAGATCTAGGATTAAATTCCCGCCTACACCAAAAACCGATTGATGCCTTAATTTGATGATAAATGGCTATAATCAGGAGGCTATAGTGGACGCCACAAGTTAAAACTCTTTATAAAAAATAAAAAAAATAAAAAAATAGAAAAGTGACAAACAAGCAAAAAAAAAAAAATAAATAAATAATCACCCAAATTTATTAAAAAATAAAAATCATGTCAAGAGAAAAAAAAATTGCATCTAGTTAAACAAAAACAAAGAAGAAGAAGAAGAAGAAAAACAAAGCAAATCACTTTCATGCCATCCCCTCCCTCAACCGCCCTAAATAAAAGAAAAGAAAGAAAGAAAAAGAAAAAGGAAAAGGCAGCATGTCCCTGGAAAGCAAAAGAAAAATAATAATAAAAATAAGTAGCCAACTTTGCCCAAAGGAAAGCAAAAGCTTAAAAAAAAAAAAAAAAAAGGACAATGGGGGCATTTTTGTCAATCAAGTAACAGTGTGTTTGGAAAGACTGAGGAAAGACAAAGAGAAGAGGAATGAGAAGAAATGTAGTCATTTCCTTTATTTGGTTAACATGGAAAAAATAAAAGAGAAGAAACCATTTCCACTAGGCTCACATATTTGCAATTCTTCCAAATTGGGCAGATTTGAAGGGAGATAATGGTTATAAAATAGGGCTCACATAAATAATATAATATGACATAAAGTTACATATTTGCCATAACTTTTATGCATCTTTTACATTTATATGAGCATAAAAGTAAAAAAAACATATATTTTCTTTTCATTTCCTTTCTTATTGCAAACCAAACAAATGAAAAAAAAAAAAAAACATCTTTTTCCTTTCTAAGTTCTCTCTTTGTTTCCAAACATACAAGATAATTGATTTCATTGAAGGAGTAGAAAAGTGGGAGGATAGAAAATGTTGGGAGGATGGAAAAGTGGGAGGATATAAAAGATTTTAATTTCCCTCCTTTTTGTTTGGTTGAGAGTGAAAAAGTAGAAGGATGGAAAAAATGAGTTTGTATAAATTTACTCATATACCCTTATTAAAAAAAGATGTCCAATTAAAATAGAGATCTAGGATTCAATTCTCACCTACACCAAAAACTGATTGATGCTTTAATTTGATGATAAAGGGCTATAATCAGGAGGCTGTAGTGGATGCCACAAGTTAAAACTCTTTATAAAAAAAACAGAAAAGTGACAAACAAGAAAAAAAAAAAAAAGAGCAAAATAATCACCCAAATTTATTAAAAAATAAAAATCATGTCAAGAGAAAAAAAATTGCATCTAGTTAAACAAAAACAAAAACACAAAGCAAATCACTGTCATGCCATCCCCTCCCTCCACCGCCCTAAAAAAAAAAGAAAAGAAAGAAAGAAAAAGAAAAAAGAAAAGGCAGCATGTCCCTGGAAAGCAAAAGAAAATAAATAAATAAATAAAGAGCCAACTTTGCCCACAGGAAAGCAAAAGCTTAAAAAAAAAAAAAAAAAAAAAAAAAATCAAGTCTAGGAACTACCCATTAACACTTCCCTTATCACATCATCGCACAAGGCCGATTGCCCAATACACAAGTGCTTGAGTGAACTCCAATGTAGTAACCCATTAGGGAAAATTTTGCAGTAACTAAAATTGAATTTAGAAACAAACTCATTGGCGTAGAGATGCTGAGGCAATTGGTATCCGCCAGAATCGAGAAAAGAAGGAGGTGATAAATGTAGACTAAGTTGGTTTACTTTGGCAGTTGTGGCGAAACGAACCCAAAGATCGAGGCGAGCCTTTAGGTCTCTCTCGTAATTGAATCGAACTGAGAAGTCTCTGAGTTTGGGAGCCCTGTGTAGGAGCAGGGTATGATCTACGGCACTGATGAAATCGTCCATGGGATCTACGGCACTGGTGAAATCGTCCATGGGATCTACGGCACTGGTGAAATCGTCCATTGGATTGTAGTTTTTGCTGTGATATCCATATCCATGGGAGCGATAGCCTTCGAGTTCGAAACTGAGAGAGGGAATGGAGGTCCAAAGATAGGCCCATCTTTTGGATAAAACGCCTGTTGTGATAGCTTTTTGGGTGGGCAAGAAGGAGAGGATGCTGAGGAGGATGGAGTCAGGTAAGGTGCTGATTCGATCTTCACCTTCTTCTAAGATTGGTACGTGTTTGCGGCTTTTGGTTCGATGATCTTCATCTTCTTCTTCTTCTTCTTCTTCTTCAGAATTATTGGTGGGATAGTATCGGTCACAGAAGCCGTGGATGAAACCAGAGCTTTCCTTCTCCATTCTCAACTCAACAGTAGTGAACAGTGATGTGAGATCCTTACCTTCTATTCTTCTTCGTAATAGACAAGCAATTAATTAGGGATGCAGATTAGGCCCAGTTACAATTGGCCACCTAAGGTCAATTTATTGGGTGTGAAACTTGAATTAGTGCCCGTTGGTGCAGCTTTTTGAAAGGTTTTTGCAATGTGTGTCGCTTGGCCCACCAAAATGAGGGGAGAGTGTGATTTAGGCTTTGTTTGGTTACAACGAGGGAAGAAAAGTGAAAAGAAATGGATAATAGCAAGGAATTGAAAAAGAAAAGAAAAGAAATCAATTATCTTGTATGTTTGGAAACAGAGAGAGAACTCAGAAAGGAAAAAGAAAAAAAAATAATGTTTTTTTTTCTTTTGTTTAGTTTGCAATAAGAAAGGAAATGAGAAGAAAGTATATGTTTTTTTACTTTTATGCTCGTATAAATGTAAAAGATGCATAAAAGTTATGGCAAATATATAACTTTATGTCATATTATATTATTTATGTGAGCCCTATTTTATAACTATTATCTCCCTTCAAATCTGCTCAATATGGACGGATTGTAAATATGTGAGCCTAGTGAAAATGGTTTCTTTTCTTTTATTTTTTCCATGGTAACCAAATAAAGGAAATGACTACATTTTTTCTCATTTCCTTCTCTTTGTCTCTCCTCAGCCTTTCCAAACACATTGTTACTTGATTGACAAAAATGCCTCCATTGCC
>NW_027069897.1:631006-643219 GCF_002906115.3 Quercus suber
TCAGTTTTTCCTACATGGGGTAGCTGACGTTTTCATATCTGTGGGGCACTTGGAATTTCTTTATGATCAATCACCTGAAAGCATGAGAAGCACTGCTGCAGCACTTTATTGGATAGCAATATCAATGGGAAACTATATAGGCACACTGATGGTATCACTAGTTCATAAATATTCAGGCAAGAAAAGCAACTGGCTTCCTGATAGGAACCTCAATAGGGGAAGATTGGAATACTACTACTGGCTTGTTAGTGGCATCCAAGTAATAAATCTCTTATATTATGTGATATGTAGTTGGCTTTATACTTATAAGCCATTGGAAGAGGTTAGTGAAATTTGCAAGGAGGAAGATAAAGAAGTACTAGCTGGAGATAAAATACCATCTATGATTTTAGATAGTACGAATGCCCATGGAGAGGTGGAGCTTGGAAGAAATGAGACAGCATAGGATTGTTGATAATGGCTATAAACTAGTGTACCGTAAATGGGGTTTTTTCGTTGTTGTTTTTTCCTGTATTTTGATCCTGCAATCTAAGTGAAATAAGAAAACAAGTCTCCACTTTCAAACCAATAATTATAATGTGCAAGCCAACTTCATTAGAACTCCAAAATCCAGTTTTGTAATTGATGCTGGAATGGCAGAAGTTTTGATACTACTTTCTTGGCTTTGCAAACCCTTAATAGGGAGAATAACAAACTATACACTCACAATATAGAGGGGAATGAATATTTTATTAGACACAACTTCAAACTCACAAACAAAGAGAAATCAAGTTGTTACCATGTACAAAAGTCTCAACAACAAAGGCTATGGCCTTGTACAACTCCCACAAATAAGGCTAAGACCTGTTACAAAGCTCTCACAAATAAGGCTACAATCTTTTACAAAAGTGTTGGGTTATAAATTAACCCCGTTAATTAATTCAATTACTCAAGTTGATTAATTAGATCAAATTATATGCAAAATTATGGAGGCACCAACAATTCACCAAATAAACTAATAAGCAATGAAAATTAAATAGACACGGTGATTTGTTAACAAATGAGAAAAACTTCTCGCAAGGTAAAAAACACACTAGGTGATTTTTAGGTTACCACTCCTAAAAATCCACTAATCAATAATCAAGCGGTTACAAGTATGGGGAATTTTGCCACTATCATGGCCTATCACAAAATACCAACCTACAGTTAAACATTTGCTCTAATACCTAATTAGACTTGATCTTGTAGTAGACTTTTTCTCATTCACAGATCTTAGTACGTGACTAATTCCAGCAACTAATTGATTGTTGTTAGCTGCATAGTTCTTCACTTCAAATCACATTGAAGATTGGAAAACACTTGGTTACAAAATCCTAAGACACACAAATGCAGTAACTTCTCACAGAATGTATAAGTTCTCTAATTGAATCTTTGTAATTTTGATGACTTTAAAATAAGCCTTTTATATGGTCTAGGGTTGTAGAAAAAGAAACCTTAATCATCCAAGTTATCATAGGCCGAATTTCAAATCTGAGATTTCTGAAATCATAATTCTCGATAAATTGAACTTGTGTCGAGCTTCTCATCAATTCTTGATAAATGCTAGTGTCGAGACTAGTGTCGATCTTTAATGAACCAGCTTTTCTTCACTTGTTTGTTGGATTAATCTTCATGTCTTTAATGATACCACTTGATGTAGTTAAGCAAAATACTTCTTGATACATTAAACCCAACTTAGATCTACCTAAATAAAAGTAAAGTACATTTTGTTAAAGGATAAGTTAGTACATAAAAAAAAAATGACCCTAACAAAAAGTCTCACAAATAAGGCTGCTGCCTTAAGCACTCTCCAATACTTTCTATCTTACTTTGGAAAATATTAGATTGCTACTTTGAGTACTCTCAACAACTTTTTTCCTTTCACACTTTATATTTTTCTCTCACCCACATTCACACCACATCTATACGGCCATTTATAGAGTTTCAAACCAAGTGGAATTACAAGAGTTATCTTTATTCTAATGACTTTTTTTTTTTTTGATATAAAATAGAATTTCTATTCTAACTTAATCTAAGTGTATATATGTATGAAGCTTCCTTCTGGTGACTTGAACCCTGCCCTTGCTCTCCACACCCCACAAGCATTTATACTTATGGAGTGACCACGCACTAAAAGTGCGCGGTAGTTCTAATGACTTTTCAATTCAACTAAGACACAAACATTATAGAATAACAATAAATACAAACAATTAAGAAAAAACAGGAAACACAAACTATTATGGAAAAATCAAGAGGCACATTTTGGTTTACCGTTTCCAACTATTCATTCACTAAAATAATTGGCATCTAGTTATAGAAAAAACTTAGCAAACATTTTCTTGGGCCTTTTTGTGAACACGTGTTATACTTTAACACGTATATATTAATTAGAATTGGATTTGTGGGGCAATCAAACCTGAAAGTTATGCGGATGAGTTACCTATTGGTCACTATTCTTGTTTTTCTGCTTTTATAATCGAGGCTTATATGATATAATTTTAGGTCTAAGACAATGATTTCAATCGAGATCATTTTTTATTTGTTCTTCACTTATAATTTTTGATATATTTTGTTTATAATTTACAAAACTTTAATAGAATCATCCAAAACCCTTAACATTCAAAATTAAAGACAAATTCTATTAAATTTAAATTTATGATAAGATCCTTTCACATCAATTGTATATAAAGAATTATATACAAAAATAAAAAAACTTGTTTATTTTATAATTAAGAGTAAAAATAAAAAGCGGTTTAATGATGACTAGTTGCAGGAGCTACTTCTTTAGAGAGGCGGAGTAAAAGATGAAAATGACTTCTTCATTTTTCTTTTGGTGAGTAAACAATGGAAAGACTTTTTTTTTAGTTGGATTCTTTTGAGTGAGAGAGAGAAAATCTTTCATTATTAACCAAACATATAACATTTTCTAGAAAAAAACTTAACATATATAAAATGTATTTTCTTTAAAATTGTTATGTAACTATAGAATTATAGGAGTACTATAAAACAAAAGCTACAGGTTTTGTTAAAAAAATAAAATAAAATTTTGAGAGCTTTAGGCAATTGCCTAAAAGAGAAAGATGACCCACTGTAAAGGTGTAAGATGATGAAATTTTTCAAACTCCTCCTATATCTTTTAATTGAAAGTGAATTTGGAAAATTTAATTGTTGGGTTGCACGTTCTTTATGTTCTTAACATGCATATCAAATTTCATTGAAATTGGATATTATTTACTATTCAATTAATAAACTTATTTTTTATCCATAATTTTAGATCACAAAAACTTGAAATTTAAACATTTTTATTGATGGCATAGCTATTGATATTTGATTTTCTTGAAATTTTGCAATCCAAAAATTATATTTTCAAAATTCGTATTTAATAAAAAGATATATGAGGAGTTTGAAGGGTTTCACTTCAAACTAATTTGAAGAGAAACCTTTCCCGAGGTGTAATTCTTACTATTGATATTCTCAATTTACTTTAGTTTGCCATGATTTCGCCCATGACCGTGAGTAGGGTGTTCATAGGCAGGTTTGTGCTCAACTTGTTAATGTATATTATGGGCTTTAGGCCCAGCTGGTTTACTTGTATAGCACACTTGTACTACCCTTTACTTGTATCACACACATATGCTTACTTGTACCGCACAATTATGCCTCCTATATAAAGGCATCACATGTATATTCCATGATTATGAAATACAATACAATTATTCAGTATTTCTAACATGGTATCAGAGCCACTGCTCTGACCTTTCTTTTAGCAGTATTGTCTCTCTTGGTGTTACTCCACCCTTATCGCTTCCGCCGTCACAACAGCCACTGCAGCCACTCACCGTTGAACCTACAACGTCTCTCAGCCGTTGTCCTCAGGTTCCGGAACTGCAACCGCCGTCGTTGAGGAGTCCCGCACCACACAGACCACTGCAACCACCGTCTCCGCCGTGTATCTTCCTCCGATAAAATTTTTTGCACATACCACCGTGATCGTCTCGCCTCGATCTACGCATTCGTGGAAGTCTCGCAAGCATCGGAGTCCGCACGCGCTCTCACGCGCCACCTGAAGAAGCCGCGCCTCAGTCACGCGCCACACACGCCGTCACGCGCCGTCACAGCCTCTGTCATGCGCCTCACGCGCCCCCCACGCGCTCCCACGCGCAGACACGCGCCCTCTCTAGTTCTGCTGACGTCATCTTGCCACGTCAGCTAGGGCTGACGTCATCATCCACTCAGCTGCTGATGTCATCCACCAAAGCTGACGTCATCATTGACTGACCGTAGACCTAGCCGTTGACTTTGACCGTTGACCAGCGTTGACTTTGACCGAAGTTTGACTATGACAGTTGACTTTTCTACGGTTGACTTTTTACTATCCAGGTTCTCCTTACCCAGTTTTTCGCGTAGATTTCATTTTTGCTGTCTGTTTTTGCATGTTGTGTTTCTAAATGGATAAAAAGGATGTTTTTCTTCCTCGCCCCATCAATACTGTATTGGAGGGGAACAAGAATTACTTATCTTGGTCTCAAGCTATGCGCAGTTTTCTTAAGGGTCGCATGCTCTGGCATTACTGTACTGGTGCAATTCCCATTCCTGTCAAGGGAGCAAGTGAAGAAGATGCTGCCTTCCTTGGTCGCATGATTGAATGGGATAGTCACAACCACATGATCCTCACATGGATTCGGAACACTTCCATCCCCTCCATCTCCAATCTGTTGGGCAGCTTTGATGATGCAAAATCTGCATGGGATATGTTGGCCAAAAGGTACTCCACTACTCATGGATCCATGAAATATCAGTTGGTAGTTGAATTGCATCAACTTCGACAAGAACCAGGGCAATCCATCAATGACTACTATGATCAGCTTCGCTTCATTTGGGACCAAATTGACCTTTCTATATATATGTATATATATATATATATATATATATAGTAGAGAGAGCGAGAGAGAGCGAGAGAACCAATTATAATAGTGTTGGAGGCAACGTAAAAGATTAAAAAAAAAAAACTAAAGAAGCAAACAGTTTGGCTAGCATACCAGCTAGTTAATTTATATCAAAAGACATAAAAATCTCACAATCAAATAGAATCTTTCTTAAAAGTAAATAAATACATGTGGTACAATCAAATAAATAAAAAGTTTGTCAAGATGACCAGGTTTGGCAATGAAGAAGACATAGCAGCTATTGATGAGGGTAATCTCTATCTTAAACTAGTGATAATGATGAAGATGCAACAACAACTAATTATGCAAATCTAGCATAATCTTATTTTGATTCAACTACAACAAAAATGACGATAATTACTGATGATGCAAAAAATCAGCAGTTGAGCTCCTCGTCGTAATGGATGGACGAAGCTGTGATTGGGGTCGTCTCTATTGGAGGAAAACTTGCAAAAATGAACTGGGTGGAAGAGTAACATGCCAGTGTGGCGTTAGCCAAACCACCTTCGATGCTTAAGTCAGTAAGGAAGAAAGATTTTAGAGAGAATTGACTAGAGAGTGATTTTCGTAGAGTATTTTTCTGTGTACCTTTAACTTCTGTTGCCCTTTCTTTTTATAGTTGCGTACCTTATTAATCAGCAATGAATTGCTATATTTATGCTTAACGGTTAGTGCATTACAAAATTTTTGTCTGAAGTTCACAGCTCACTCTGTGATCGTTGCTCCATCCATTATACTTTGTCATCAATGAGTGTAATAAATATGTGATGTCTTTTCTTGGTTAATGACGATCTCAAATTAATGACTATCATAGATTTCTGACTCATCAGTTGCCCCCTTGTTTGAATTTTTGTCAGTTAGATGAGATGAAAACATATCCGTTTGAAGGCAAAATCAAAACAAACAAAAATTAGGGTTTTCTGGATAATGGCATCACGCACACTAGAACAGGTCTGCGTACGCATAAGTTCAGCCTGCGTGCGTAAGCTAGATCATGCATACGCAGATCCTTACCTAAAAAAACCCTAATCAACACAAAAACAAAGCAAAAACTCAAAACGTATAATCTACCAACCTATCATGCTTAAAGATATAAAGAAAACCTAAAACTAACCTAGAAAAACGTAAGCAAACATAAACTAAACAAAAGAAGCAAATTAAAACAAAGATTAAGGTAGAAAAGGAGAAAAAAAAAAGGGTTTTAAAGCTTACCTTAAAGCAAAAACTCCTAGACTTGATTTTTGACTGTTTCCCTCAGTCAAATCTATCACAATTCAATGAAAGAGTGATTAGTAATCTTAAATTCAAAAGATTGGGGCTAGAAAAGGTCCCGATCAAATAAAAAGAGACTTAAGAGTGTTTCATGAAAATGTACCATGTAAGGCCTTTTATAGTTGAAAAAAATGGGGCTTAGAATAGCTCCTAGACGATGTGGGATTCGTTCCAAACCTCAACCATTATTGTAGAAAACTTGTCTTTCTTATGCTTTTGAAATCATAACTGCGTACGCATGCTTTAGCTTGCATATGTAGGCCACAACCCATGTATGCAGGCCGATGGCTACTTTGGTCATATTATTTCCAAAAATAGATTTTTGCTCATTTCAAAAGATTATATTTTCCATTTTAATACTCCTCAAGTCAATTAAATATCTGATTAGGCTTTAACCTGGCATTGGGCCTTAGAATTCAAGCATCATTAGGGAATGAGGGCCCGAGTCGTAAGAGGTTTAAAATGTGGTGTCTACACCTCGGTCTAAGTTTTGTTGTTTTCTTGGCTATGGCGAAACTCAAAAGGGGTATCGTTGTTATGATCCTGTCTCTCAGCATCTTCGTATCTCCCACAATGTTGTCTTTTGGGAACATCGCTCTTTTGTCGAGCCCTCTTACTTCCGTACCTCCCTATCTACCTCCTCTATCTTATATCCTTTTCCAAATGAGCCACATATTTCTTCTATGGTTGCTCTTGATCCTTCTATAGATTTTTTTGTCCAACCATCAGATATTTTTTGTGTCTCTCTTGGATCACCCTTTAATGAACAAGTGGAAGATGAACAGATCGAAGACGAGCTACCCAACCTTCAACTTGGGTTCCCTACTCTTGCTCCACCTGAAGATTTTGCACAAGACATTCCACCTTGCCACTTAACTCGAGTAAGATTCATTCCTGCACATTTACTTGACTATCATTGTTACACTGCCCTTGCTACACTACACAAGCCTGACACCTATCATGAGTCCTCCACTAACAATTTATGGCAGATTGTAATGAAAGAGTAACTTGATGCATTATCTAAAAACCATACTTAAGATTTGGTGACTCTCCCCCCTGGAAAATCTGTGGTTGGTTGTAAGTGGATCTACAAGATCAAAACTCGCTCTGATGGGTCCATTGAGTGCTATAAAGGTCATCTTGTTGTAAAAGGTTTTACATAGGTGTATGAGATTAATTATGAAGAGACCTTTGCTTCGGTTGCTTGAATCTCATATGTTCGTGCCCTTTTAGCTGTTGCTGCTGCCAGTAAATGAGACATTTTTCAGATGGATGTCAAAAATACTTTCCTTAATGGGAATTTAAGTGAAGAATTCTATATGCAACCTCCTCCTAGTCTCTCTATTGAACCAAACAAGGTTTGTCACCTTCAACGTACTCTTTATGGTCTTAAACAAGCTCCACGAGCTTGGTTTGCCAAGTTCAACTCTACTATCTCTCGCTTGGGTTACATTGCCAATCATTATGATTCTGCCTTGTTTCTTCGTCACACCGACAAAGACACTATTTTACTTCTCCTATATGTGGATGATATGATCATAATTAGTGATGATTTCAGTGGCATTCAAGAACTTAAGAATTTTCTCAGTCAGTGGTTTGAGATGAAAGATCTTGGACATCTTAGCTACTTCTTAGGTCTTGAAATCACTCATTCTACAGATGGACTTTATATTACTCAAGCCAAGCATGCTTCTGAACTTTTTTCTCAAGCTAGACTCATTGATAGCAAGACTATTGACACTCCAGTTGAATTTAATGTGCATCTGATTCCCTCAGGGGGGGGGGGGAAACCATTGTCTAATCTTTCTCTTTACAAACGCTTGGTTGGCAGTCTAGTTTATCTTACTTTTACTCATCTAGACATTTCCTATGCTGTTCATCAGGTGAGCTAGTATTTGTCTGCTCCATGATCGATTCACTATGCTACTATTCTACACATTCTTGGATACCTGAAGGGCACTCTCTTCCATGACATTTTCTATTCTGCTCAGTCTCCTCTTATTCTCCATGCATTCTCTGATGCTGATTGGATAGGAGATCCCACTGATCGTAAGTCCACCACTAGTTATTGCTTTCTTCTTGGTTTTTCTATGATTTCTTGGTGAAGTAAGAAATAAACCCTTGTGGCTTGCTCTAGTATTGAAGTAGAATATCGTGCCTTTGCTGATACCACATTTGAGCTCATTTGGCTACGATGGCTTCTTAAGGACTTAAGTGTGTTCACATCCTCTACTACTTCTTTTTATTGTGACAACCAGAGTGTCATTCAGATTACTCACAATGATGTCTTTCATGAACGAACTAAACACATCGAGATCGATTATTACTTTATCCGTTATCATCTTGTACATGGTGCTCTCAAGCTGTTCTCGATCTCCTCTAAAGATCAACTTGCAAATATCTTCACCAAGTCACATCTTAAGGGATATCTTCATACTTTGGTTGACAACCTCAAGTTGGTCTCACACCTACCTTAAGTTTGAGGGGGGCTGTTAACGTGTAATAGGTTGTGGGCTTTAGGCCCACCTTGTTTACTTGTATAATACACATACTTGTACTATACACTCTGTCTCCTATATAAAGGCACTTATGTATATTATATTACTTGAGAAATACAATACATTCATTTAGTATTTTCAACAATAATTGCTAAAAGAAAAGTCTCTATTTAGAAGAGACCGATCACAAATTAATAGTAAACACATATAAAAATTTCTATCACAATTTATCCTCCTGAAAATTGCATAATAATAATAATAAAAAGAAAAGTAAAAATTTGAGAAAATTGGTATATTTGTAATTGCTAAAAGAAAAGTCTCTGTTTAGAAGAGGCCGATCATAAATAACAAATAAGTAGAGGGTCTATACGTATATTGGCATAAATGGACCTACTTTGAAACATTCATTTTCTCCCCTTTTTCCATATTGCTCTCAAGTTAATTACTAGTAGGTGTAGTCCAACCCACACCATAACAATTAATTGAATTAGAATTAGAAAAAAGAAATAGATTGTAGTTGTAAGTTTACAATGTCATCGATCAAATTAATGAAAGAAAAAAAAAATAAGCTTGAAAAGATGAAGTTTAATTCACATTTAATAATGTAGTTGGCCGAAAGGAGAGCTGTAAATTGTACCAAAAAAAGGAGAACCTTAACATATTTAGGACAATAAAATGGGGTTTCCAATTTTCTTTTTTCCATTTAATTTTAGTCTTGCCCAAATAGTGAAAAGGAGAACAAAAAACGAAGGGTCCATGTATATAAAATTAAATAAACTGTTGCAAAAAAATTGAATATGCCTAGAAATCCAAACTCTCATCCAATTTTATAACTATTTATTAGGAGTTCACAATTGCCTTGAGACCCCCAAAATATTATTTCCTAGAGACTCATATATACTTTAGATTTCTTTAATTCTTTTGTTTTGTCATGGAAGTTTATAAGGTTATCTTATATGAACTTTAAACATAAAGTAGGTATAATTAATTTATATATATAGCTGATCCACCATTTCTTCTTCTTCTTTTTTCATGAAAGTGTGCCATGGAAGAGGTGTAGGGTACTAGGTTGTAGAAACAAGAACAAAAAAGAAAGTATGATTGTGGTTTCTACTTTTTGCCCACTGTTTAGGTCCCCACAATGGAAGAATGCCCCTTCTTCAAGCCATGGGAACATGAACAATCATGGAACATTGATCATTTTCATTCAACACATTTTCCTGTTATCATCTTGACTTTTAACTATGGTCAAGTAACCTCCTTTTCCTTCCTTTACCGACTTTGTTGCTTCTTTNGGAGGAACACGAGCGCCACCTCACCAAAGGACTCCTTGGAGGTCCGAGGAGGAACACGAGGCCTTAGGCGAACTGTCACATCTGCATTGAATGCACTCACCTAACCCCCCTGGCCGCATTAATGGGGATGTAACCCCTGGACAGAGCAACATCGATCAGGGTGAGCCACTTGAGTACGGATAAGATCTCTGATGGGACGGACGGTCAGAGCGAAGGCCAATGGATGATCAACAGAAGGAAGAAGGGGATAGGAGGAAGAGAATTATATAAGAAAGGCGAGCAAAAAGTAAAAAAAGAAAAAAGAACTTAGAGGGGGTGTTAGTTTCAGGGAGAGGGTTCTCCTCGGACGAGTGCCGAGGAGCTACCCTCGGTTGTAAACTGGGCTCACTCCCCTTCAATGAAGAAGAAGTGATTTGTATTCCGTTGCTAGTCTGTTAGGGCCTAAACCTTCGACCCACTCTCTAAAAATGTATTGTTGGGGAACTTTTCTAAAAATGGAGACCCTACAATAATAATAATAATAATAAATCCCACTTGTTAGTTTCTTGATGATTTTCCCTCTTTGCAGACCTCTTTGGACATTTTACCAAATGAAAAAAATAAAAATAAAAATATCTTTGGATGTATCTCTTGTGGTGATCAACGTTGATGACTCCATGTATTATAATTAATTTGTTTCTTTTCATACTTTTCCCATACTGCAGATGAATCCGTATTATAGAGAATCTAAGGTTATGTTTAGTAAAAGTTTTTATTTTCTATTTTCAAAATTTTGTTTTTGGGAATATAAAGAAAAAACAATTTCCTTGTATTTTTAAATAAAAAACATATTTGGTTAGTTGAAATTAAAAAAATAGTTTTTTGAAGAAAAATATAGAAAATATTAAAATATGTTGTTGCTAGGATTTGAATTTAATACTAACTCATTAAATGAAATAGATTTATTAAATTAAATGAGTATTTTCATTGACTTTTGAAAATTAGAAACTGAAAATAGCCTTTTGTATGTTTTAAGTTTCCTTCACAAATTGAATTTTGAGAACAACTTTTGTTTTCTGTCCATTTTGGGTTGCCAAACAAGTTTTTTAGTTTCAAAAATAGAAAATTGTTTTTGAAAATAGAAAATAAGGGGGAAAAAAAAAAACCAGTTACCAAACATATCCTAGGTAAGCATTGTTTCTCATAAAAGAAAAAGAAAAGAAGTAAGCATTGGTATCATCTTACCAAAAATATTCTCCTTATTTTACGATAAAAAAATTATTTTTCCTATTTTAACTAAGTACTGTACCTTTCCTTTTCACCCACATCATGTTCTCTATTCAAAACTTAGTTCATTTAAATTTTAGGCCAAAGTGCAAAACCTATCTTCTAAGTTTCAGTACTTTACATTTCAGTCTTTTAAGTTTGAATTTTGTCATTTCAGCTCTTTAAGTTTCATTCATTCTTAATTAAGTCCTCCGTTAACAATACGTTTGTTGTTGCCGTTATCCTACCAAACGATGCTATTCTTGCCCTTTATTTAATTTTTAATTTTATATTTATTATTTACTTATTAATTAAAAAAAGCTAATTAATTAAAAAAAAACCAGAAATGTAATTAAGAATCAACGTCGTCCCTCCCATCTAAAAAAACCAGAAATTGTGACACAAATAAATAACTTCCCTCGATAACCTTGAATTTCATATACACATAAACAGAAGTTGTGAGTTTATAATTACATCAACTCACTCAATTTTTTGTTCATTATTGAAAGGGGAAAAATATCTTGAAATGTCTTATAAGACTGAACGGACCGAATATGGTCCGCTTACGCCCGAATGAACGGATCCATCATTTGCACGGGCCCCCATTGGACGGGCCTGATGAGAACGGGCCAGATATGGACAGTGAAGAATGGTGGGCTAGTTGTCCATGGGCCTGCTGAGCCCCTAATGGGGGATATTTTGACCCATTCTCATAAGGGCCCAAATAGAGTCCTTGCGCTAGTAGGACTCCGGAAATCTTATATACTTGGTAAAAATCTTCCGCATAAGGAGGAGACTTATTCATCACGTTTAGGATTCTACAAGAAGAGTCCTATAAGGAAAAGACTTCCGCGCCAAGGAAGGGATGTCAACCTCAAGCCACTATAAAAGCCCCAATACCCTCACAAGCCAAGGTACGCATAATTAACCCTCTCTAGC
>NW_027069897.1:646589-648063 GCF_002906115.3 Quercus suber
AAAGATAATAATGCAGACTAGCTAGCTTTTGCGTGTAACAATTGACAAAAATTGTTTCATTCAGTTTGCTGGTGGAGTGTACCCTACGACAAAACATGTTGCAAATATGGACATGTTTAAATGGTTTAAGTGTGATTGAAAATTGGTGAGACACAATAACTACTAATATGAAGAGAAGTCAACACTCGGTAACAATTATGAAGCAATTCCCTTTAAGAGAGCAATATAGATCGTTCAAATGGGAGATTCCTTTAGGCACATATTTGAGCTCTTCAAGGCATTCAATCCCATTGAAAGGCAATGACAAGGGTGGTGGGTAAAATGGTGACGGAGGCTGAGCATCAAGGAGGCACTTCTGGATATTGTATTATTGTTTAGTCAAAGATATTACTAGGCATTGCACCCCACTAAACTCAACTTCAAGGCTTAAGCATGACGTTCGACTTATAAGCCCTTCAAGGCTAGGTTTTAGGCTGATGGACTTGGCTTGTTGGGTTTACTCCCTCAAATGGCCCCTCATTTCTCACTTGCCCAAATCGAGGAGAAGGACAATTGAAATTTTGAGAAGCATGGATTATGTGAACAATTATGACTGTGATTATGTGCGTCCTCCCATTTCTTGTGAGACTATCACACCTAATAGCCTATTGTCATTTGTCAATTAGTGTGCGACTTGAGGTCACTCGCATACAATGTCAAAGATTGCAGCAGCAGCAGCAGCAGAGTATGCAGCAGCAGCATCAGTTGCAGCAGAAGTCAGACTTAGAAATAGAAGGCAACGACATGTAGCTTTGCATAATTCATTGTATAAACTGAATGTAGTTTAGCTATATTGTATATAATGTTTTAGTATTACACGTGAGAGAGCACGTGAGTTTTAGTTTTAGTGTTAAGTGAGTTAGTTAGAAGTTTGTTAATCTGTTAAGTTAGTAACCGTTCCTCTGTTTTGTATATAAAGGGCAGAGCTGATGTAAACATTTCATTAAGTGAATAAGAGTTCCATTATCAACAAAATCTTATATGGTATCAGAGCAAGGCTCTCTCAAGTTCTAGAGTCTCGTTCTAGAAAATTCCCAAAATTCTAGGGTTTCATTCTTGAGAGCTTTGAGTTGCTTCAATGGCGTCCACAGCCTCTGCACCAGATTCTCCTTCTACTTTGATTGAATGTGATCTAGCATTGGTATAGGATATTCGTAATCCTCTATATCTTCATCATGCTGAAAGCCCTGGAGCTATGCTCGTATCAGAGGTCTTGATTGGTGAAAATTATCATGCCTGGGTTCGATCTATGAAGAAGGCTCTGATTGTGAAAAATAAGTTTGGCTTCGTTGATGGCTCAATCACTTTATCTTCTCCATTGATCAAAACACCAGCGGCAGTCGATGCTTGGATTCGATGCGATAACATGGTTGGTTCATGGTTGATGAAAGCTGTCTCACCTCAGATCAGAGTAAGCATCACTTATAGAGACACG
>NW_027069898.1:0-6110 GCF_002906115.3 Quercus suber
TTCCAGTTTGGAAGTATCAAAGGTATGTGTTTTTTATCTAGCATTGAAGATCCATGTAAAATTGTCACTTTGCGCAAAACTACAAGCAGATCTTGGTTTTTATTCAGCAGTGCGTCTGTGAGTGATATGTATGAGATACATATATCATTCCAACAAATTCAATCATTTACATATAGCATAGATAGATTTACCTGCTGTTTTCTAGCGTGAAGTTGTTGGCAACTAAATTACTGCAAAGTATACAGTTTCATCATTAGTGAAAGAGAATGGAAACCCATGTTCAAAATTCAAGAATTTGTATGATTTCTTGGGAAATAAATAGTCAAGAGTTGTAGGTTATAGGATATTGGATATTGGAAATTGGGAAAATAAACTATGTATATAGAAAACTTTCAAATTCCATAACCTAACAATGAAGTAAACAATAACAAACATACAGTTGTAAATTTGGTTGGTTGACCCAAGAAGGTAAACTGCTTCCCACCAAGTAATTGTAAGACAAATCACTGCAAACATAACATAGCAAGGATGTTACATGGTCCATGTAATCAATGCATGTTCAGTACTAATTTACATTGCAGAAAAAAATAAAAAATAATTTGACATGTTTCCCATAAATCATAATGTCATTCTTGTCCATGTCGTTAACTACACTTGGAAATCCATAGATGCATAACGTTACTAAGTAAATGAACCAGTTAGGGATTGAAATGCAACTTAGAGGCAATCAAAATTACTATTTTCTTTAAATGGTAAATTATAGTTTTAGTCCTAGAAACTAGGTGTAAGTTTGATTTTGGTCCTTCAAGTTTTAAAATATTGGATTTGGTCCATGAAATTTCTAAAAGGAAATAATTTCTTCTCTTTTCTAATCAATTTAGAAGCCTTATGCATTCAATTAACCAAAAAGAAAAAAAGCAAAAGACTTTTGAATTAAAAAAGTTATTTCTTGAAGCTCCCAAAACCAAAATTGGCTCTTGGCTGTGGAAAGGCATCTGTAGTAGTACGGAATCATTGACCTGGCAAATGGGTTGGGTTGCAAATTTCACTGCCCAAGGACCAAGCCAACTGCCACCTGCAAAACTACCTTGAAATCACCTGCAGCCCATTTCCCAACACCTGAAAATTCACTCTCTCAGACCTATATTCACAAGTTATCTCTTTGAGTTTTGGAGCTTCAAAAGAGCATGGGAGCAAAAGGAGAAAAGACATTCTGCTGGGAATGCTTTAAACAAAGCATCCTACAGCAATAGCAAAAACACCAAAGTTGTAGTAGAAACCTCAGCGCCAACTTCACTCAGAGAGATCCAAACATCCATATTCTCTAATTCAGCAGGTCTAAAGTGTCTCCAAATTGATTCTCGTTACTCAAACTTAGCAGCACTCTCCGAATGCCCTTTCTCTTCCTCTCTCACCAATCTCTTGTCATCTCCTTTATTTCACTTAATTTCTTCAATGTTGTATTTTCCCACTTTTTATATCACTGAGGTGGCAGGGGCTAAGATACATTCACACTTGCTAGTGTAGATCCTTGGGGCTTGACTTATTGCATGTGCCTCAAAATTGCTTCAACCAAGAGAGAAAGATGGGTTATTTGCCGCTCTGACATGTTTCTATTTATCTTAAATATTGCTACACATCCTTACATAGATGAATATATTCGTTTAATATCACCAAATATACTTGCTTCGCCTTGCTTATAATAACCTAACATATTTCTTCACATTTATTTGTAAATGCATCATAGTTTAAATCATAGTTTTCAAAACATGAATCTTATTGTAAATCATTTTTTCATTTTTATGTATTGTGTATCACAAGATACACAAATAGTGTATAATTTATAAAAAACAAAAAATATATATATATATATATATATGTATATATACATATTTAAATGATATATTTATTATAAAATTAGAACATATGCAACTAATGACTACTTTAATTATCACTTATGCTAAAATACTTGACAAAACTAACCAAATAAATCAAATAAAAATATATTTATAACATCTATACTCAAATTTATCAAATGTAATAGTGATAATTGATAATATATAAGTTTAAATACTTTTTTTTCCTCATCATATTCATCATAGAGAGAGAGAGGCTTTGGCTGGAGTCAAAGAGCAAATGGAAAAGAAAAAGGCAAATACCAGCAACTAGTTGGTAGACTAATCTACTTATCACACACTAGATCAGATATCGCTCATGCAGTAAGTGTGGTAAGTCAGTTTATGCATTTGCCACGAGAGACACATATGAAAGCTGTTCATAGAATTCTCCGTTACTTGAAATCCTCATCGGGTAAAGGAGTACTATTTGCTCGACATGATCATTTGAAGATAGAAGCCTATACATATGCTGATTGGGCAGGTTCAATCATAGACCGATGCTCCACTTCTGGATATTGTCTATGTGTTGGAGGTAACTTGGTTACTTGATGGAATAAGAAACAATCAGTGGTTGCAAGATCCAGTGCAAAGGCTAAGTTTAGAGCAATGGCCCATGGGCTATGTGAGATATTATGGATGAAGATATTATTGAGGGAGCTTGGATATGACAGTAAGGATCCCATCAAGCTGTTTTGTGACAATAAAGCAGCAATATTGCTCATAATCCAGTTGTACAAGATCAAACAAAACATATTGAAATTGATAGAAACTTTGTCAAGGAGAAACTGCGCAAAGGCATCATTTGTACTCCATATGTAAAACCTGGAGATCAACTCGCAAACATCATGACAAAGGGGACAGCAACTAATCACTTCCATAGAATTCTAGACAAGCTAGGCATGAGAGATATCTATGCCTCAGTTTAAGGGTGAGTGTTGACAGATTCTATGTATGGTATGTGTGGAAAGCTATATATGGTATAATCTTGAGCGTGAAGGTGAAGGAAATATTCAGAGAAGGAAACTGAGTAATTAGAGATTATTTGATTCCCTATTTCTATTATTGTATTCCTATTATAAGTTTTAGGGTTTCTCTATTTAATCAGAATTGTACACAATGGAATAAGCAAGTAATAATACAATTATTTTATTCTTTTGTTTCTTCATATTATATTATATTTTTTGCCTAGGAGAAAATGCAAAATCTGTGCTCGATCTGATTGTTTGAACTAAAAATTGACTGGAATTCTAGAAATCTGTGTGGATTTGTAGCTCCTTAACCGTTTTGTTGTACTTCGTTTGCTAGCAGATCTGATTTTCGTTCCGATGTTTAGTATACGATTCGCGATTTCTGTAGCGGACTATTCTTTTTTGTTTTTTGTTTTGTTTTGTTTTTTTGTTTTTTGTTTTTTTTTGTTTTTTTAAAGTTTCTGATCAATGATTTCTCTCAAAATTTGAGTGATTGTAAATTGTATGGATCTACTGTCCTTAGTCAATGGATCGCCAATGGATCTTGCTTGCTTTGCTGTGCTTTCTGTTTAGATTTTCTTTTTTACTCTAGATATTTTTTTTTTTTGTATATGTGTGTGTGCTGGTTTTGGATGTAGTGAATGTGCGTTATCCATTGAAAGCGGACGGTTCTGACTTTGCATTGCGTGTTAATTTTTACTTTTATTATTATTTTAAGATTATTTTAGTGATGGCTATGGAAGTGTATGCTTGTTTGATTTGAATTTCATATTTCTATAATATGAATATATTTTCAGTTTTGAACCGAACCGGAACGCAGTAACCAAACGGGCACTATCTACCTTAAGCAGAAATGTTTGAGGATAAAGAAGGCCGAATTTTGTTTGTTAGAATTTTACAAAAACAAAGCCTTAGTCCCAAAATTTTGGGGTCAGCTATGGATTAGTTTGTTAGAATTTTACACTGATTTACAATTTATTTTCTGCAGTCCATAGTTCCTTTCTTTCAAGAAAGAAAGGATGGATCAAATTAGACTAGAATCTTTTTAATCATCGTGATCTTATTCTTGTCTATTATCTTTCTTTCTCTGTCATTCCAGCAATCAAATGTAGGGTAATAGAATTTAATATCTCGATGTTTTCAATATTTGGGAATGCTACTTATGTCAGTATTCTGCGTATCTTATGTGGGTCTTACCGAGTTACGGAATTATGTCAAGTATTTTATCTCTATGATGTGCATGCGATTCCTCAGGCCAACGCAGCTTCGGGTATGGCAGTGCATGATGACTGCAAGCTGAAGTTTTTGGAGCTTAAGGCAAAAAGGACCTATCGCTTCATTGTTTACAAGATTGAGGAGAAGCAAAAGCAAGTTGTTGTGGAGAAGGTTGGTGAGCCAAATCAAAGTTATGAGGATTTCACTGCAAGCCTTCCCGCTGAGGAGTGTCGTTATGCTGTCTACGATTTTGATTTTGTCACTGAAGAGAATTGCCAAAAGAGCAGGATTTTCTTCATTGCGTGGTAACTATGATCCGTCTTTACTTGATCTTTGATACCATGTTCTTGGTGGTTGTATGTTCTAATTCCTTTCCTGTTCTATGAAGGTCTCCTGATACGGCAAGGGTTAGAAGCAAGATGATTTATGCAAGCTCCAAGGATAGATTTAAGAGAGAGCTTGATGGAATTCAGATTGAGTTGCAAGCAACCGATCCAACTGAGATGGGTCTTGATGTCATTAAGAGCCGTGCCTGCTGAATACAAATCGTAGCCCTTGCGACAGGGAGTTCCTCCCTTCATCCCTTCTTTACTTAAGTGAATTGTTTATAGTTTGTGAGATGGTAAACTTGGCTAATTACGGTCTTAATTTCCAAGTTTTTCCGTGGAGTCTATTATTCATCTTGGACAAGTGTTTACCACCTCCTGCCTCCCTGGCGGGTCTGGTCTTGTGTAAACAAGTATCGCTGGTTTCTGAAATATCATGTTCATGTGATTTGTTATCTATAGAACCTATGTACTGTCGAGTGGCCTTTCATAGTCTTATTCCTACTAGCTAATATGTAACTGTTCGTGGGGGTTAGACAACACCTTTAGAGTTCATTTCAAGTTTTGAATTGATCCCTGTCATTTAACTTTGGAATGCTAAAGGCGAATGGTTTTAAATCTTCAAATTTGCTGATTTATTGGTTTGTTTTGTTTTACATAGATTAATGTTAAAATGTATCAAGAGAACTGATATCTGTTTTTGCAAAATTTTCTATATTTTTAAAAAACTATTTCTACTTTCTTAAATAAATATTCTATTGAGTTATTATGGGTTGCGGAACAGGGTTTGCTTACTTGTCGCTCTTTGAGAATTTTAAGGTCAATGACAGCTTCATACCTATTATCTTACTGAATTCTGATGAGCCTTTGTTTGTGTTAATTGTTCAAATACCTACCTATAATTCCTAAAGAACAATTATAGGGACAAACCTAATCACACATTTAATTTTACAATATGTTGATGTGTGCGACTGTTGGTGGTGTGGTGTACATTTTTAGCCCACTCTTATTTACGTGGACTCACCACTTTTGGTTGATTATTTACAATTGTACAAGTCAGCAAGCTGTGAAAATGAGTGTCCATATTATTGTTTGTTAATTCCTATATGATGGGGAAGCTTGTCTGTGTCGCGATGTGTCTACCACTCTACATACGCAGTCAACTTTAATAGGAAAATGTTACCACTCTATATACGGAGTCAACTTTAATAGGAAAATGTTTTTGATGTAGACCAGGCTAGTATGACTAACCTATTCACCTATTGTTTCCCCATAGGCGGAGCCTATCCTTTACCCCCTCCTTACGGTATGCGTTGTGTTTCACAACTAGTATTGTTTCGTCTTCTTCTTTAATGAATCAAACTAATTTCATTAAAAAAACCCAACTTACAGCACTCATAGGAACAGGTCAAAGACCCTGCCAGTACAACTTCATATTGAACTCTCAAGTACAAAATCAAGTATAGTCAAAATAGCTATTTTTAGAACAAATAACTGCGAACCCCACTTGCAGTAGAGGACTCTGTTTAAGATAAAGTCATTGAATCCCCCAATGGCCATCACACGAGCTTTCACATCCCATCTTATGGACTGCAACACCTCTTCCTTAGTTTTAGAGTGACCATGATGAATTCTAGAATACCTATGTATTTATATGTTAGAATATGCAGCTCCCCAAGCAAATTTTCTTGTTTCTTTCAAAC
>NW_027069898.1:15658-29446 GCF_002906115.3 Quercus suber
TAATCAAATTATAATTAGGTAGTTTATTTTCTACAAGTTATCTAATTTTACCTTTTCATTTGTTAATTCTGATTAATTTCACGTGTATTTTATGAATTAGTGACTAATTTTATATAGAATTTAGATCCAAAAATAAGGATACACATCATTGTGAGTCATGTCCTTTTATTGTTGTGACATGTGTCATTTAAAATGTCTTCAAAACTACCTCATCTTGATGTATCTTTTATCTTAGATAAGCATCGTGGTTTACTTAAAATATTAATGGTCTGTGGGTTTCAATTTGCTCAACTGGGAAGTTTTGATAGTTGAATAAGAGATTAGGGTTCAATTCCTGCTTGCACCAAAATCGATTGGTGTCTTGGTTTGATGATAAAAAGTTATCATTAAGAGCGGGTGTCATAGGTTAAAACTCTAAAAAAAAAAAGTTAATGGTCTATTTGGTTGGGTAGAAAAGGGGAAAGCTGGAAAATGAGAGCTTTCCATTATTTAGTGTTATGAAAATGAGGGAGGTTGCGAAAGGAGGTCGGTAGAATTTTCCACTCAAGTCCACCAAAAACCATCCTCTTATATTATGAGGAAAATATGGAGAGAAAATGGTTCTTAAATGGAATCTACTATTTTGCCCCTCTTAATTCTGTTTTTTCTAGGAGAATATTTTCTTTTAATGTAATAAATGTATAACAGTAAATTTATTCAAATAAATATTTTTTTTCCACATTTTCATCTTCCTTGCCAAACACACGTGAGAGAAGCTACAACATTTTCTATCATTCCTACATTTCTATTCTCTAACTTTCTATATCCATCCTCCCAACCAAACCTACCTAAAAACTTAGAAAACTTCAATGATTCAAATTCTCCAATGTTAATGCACTTCAAATTCCCTTCAACTTCTCCACCGCAAAAAAAATGCCAACTTTAAATTATTTTATTAGTGTAATTTGTCACTAAACATTATTTTATTTTAATCTTATTTAATACTTTCTAGAAAGGATCCATTCTATTTAAATTCTCTTATTTTAATCCAGATATAAGATACATGATATTTGAACAATCAAGTGGTCATGAAACGTCCAAATTTCAAATCATTCACTATTCATTTGTGCATGTGTACATATATAAAGTGATCATAAAACACCCAAATAAACCACAAAATCAAATAACTCTCATGTGTCGCTCATTTAACAAATAATTGGAGGGAATTAAAAGATTTAAATGATTAGAGATCATATTCTAATACTTTTTATCTCAAAAAATCTACAAAAATATAAATGTTGAGATCTTATTCTAGTACTTTTTACCACAAAAACTCTACTACAACAATCTCATACAAACTTTAAGTAAATGAAAGATATGAATGAATAAAGCTTATGGATACTAGTCCAAACTTACCACAAAATGACTACATTAAGCCTCTAACTCATAGTTTAGACACTTGTCTAAATTGAGAAACTTATAATCACATATCCTCACTTGCCTCTTAGCCGAGACTTCATTTTGTTTTATTTATTTTTATTTATTTTTATTTTTTTAAGTTTACCTCTAAGCAGCTTTTTTCATCTTACTACGTGGTGGTTTAAAAGATTAACCACGTGTATTTTTAATTACATAACATTTTTAGTAAGTTATATAATTAATTTAATTAATATACATGGATATTTTGCCCCACATGGTAGGAGGAAATTCCTTCAAGCCAATTCAAAGGAAAACCTTGTCCTAAAAATATACATATTAAGATTTCATATTTATAATAATTTTTAAAACAATATGCTACATATTGAAGTTTCAAATATCTAATCTAGCATATTGTTGGTATTCTCCCTAAAAGTAAGGTTTGAATCCCCTTGGCTGCAAACAATTTTCTAGGGGCCACGTCCCTGAAGCCGATAACTTACTTCATCCATGTGATGTGGGCATGCTAAATGAATCCAGGATTTAACTAGGTAAAAAGATACTATACTCTGCACTGTCTCTAAGGTTCCTTGTCATATAAAAAAAAAAAATCTAAATATTGAAGGACTTAAAATCAAGGATTTATATGGAATGCAGCCAACTTGCCAAAACCAATCGACCTGATCTAACCCAAGTTACGATGTTAAGTTAGTTTTTAGGAATTGGTGGGCTAGATTGGGTTGTGAGAATTTTTTTACAATGGGTCGGGTTGGGTTCGAGTCATAAGATTCACAAATCCATCTAACCCGACCCAACCCGCTTATATTTAATATATATTTAAAATTTAAAAATATATTAAAAAAGATATTACGTAATTTTGTTATTTACTTTTTTGCCAATTTTCCTAAATAAAACCCAAATGCTAAAAGTTTTCCTTGTATAGTTTGTGTTGGTTTGGTGTTATGCTTAAAATTATTTGGTTATAAATTTGATCTTATATGTGGTGGGGTTGTTCTAATACTCAATTTAATAATAATAATAGTAATTAAAAAAAACTAGTCGCTAACCCGTGTGGTATGTCTGATTGAGGTGATATTATATAGCTTTGAGGTTCCTAGCCATTGGGGGCTTTAATTGTGGCTTAGTGCCCTTTTTATAACGCCTTAAGGCTTATGAATATGGGTTTTGATGAGGCTCCAACGGTCTAAATTATCCAACTATTTAGTAACCATCCCGGGCATTGAATATTCATATTAATGGTCCCTCTGTCTTCATTCGTGTTGCATCAAGGTGGACGAATATGTTTGATGATATCGTCTAGGTAAGTTGAGTTCGTCAGTCCCATTAGCGTCAATGAAGGAGGTTTGAATGTAATTTCCTTATAAAATAAAAAAGAAGAGAAATACACCTCATGTGGTGTACATAAATAAGCATATGCCAATGTGCAGATACAATGATCTAGTCCATATGAAAATTGGCTCTTTGTGTGTATGCGCAAGAAAAAATGAAGATGAATAGAAGATTTGCTTCTTTGTTATTTCTGATGATATCATTGGAAGTTTAAGCAATGGTCATCTGCAAATATGCACTGGTCAATGCACAATTATGCTTTTCTGTTGCTGAACTTGATACATACTTGATATGTGTTTATGTTGTGCATAAAACAACTATTAAATGAACTGACAAAGTTGTAAGTGAAGCATAAGTGATGCAGATCATGCTGCTGCAGTTCCTGTAACAATATTACATGCAGTTATGTGACTTATATCTTAAACCTACATATGAAAGAGAATTATTTTGCCATTTCTTCTCCCCCTCCCCTCCCCCTTTTTGTAGGATGTGCTGATGTGCCGAAACAAAACTTTATCATTTTTATGTATCATCCATTCCTATGTGTAATTCTTTTTTTCCTACGAGGCACAACAAAGTCCGGTCAGAGGCAGTTGGAGCAGTGTTGAAAGAAAGAAGATTTGAAAGAAAAATCTTGTATTTGTTGCTAGAGCTACTGGAAGAGAGAAGAGATAGTCTAAGAAAGAATAGAGAAGAAAGGAGTGAGAGGGAAGAAGAGTGAAAAGTCAAAGAAGAATGAGAAAAGAGAGTCAGAGAGTGAGAAGCAAAGAGGAGAGAGAAAAACTATTATTTTACTTATACATACTAGCAACAGTAAGTTCTAAATACTCATACTTACTGTAGCTAAGATGAAAAAAAAGTTTACATACTCATATGTGGGGGTTTTTTTAAGGCTCTAGTTGGTAAAATAGCAACTTTGGGGGGGGGGGGGGGGGTTGTTTCACCCCTTAATGCTAATGCTCTAAGGTTGCATATATGCAACTCACTGTTCATAGGATATAAACCTAAAAGCTAATACTTTATTAACTCTCCCACCTCTCTCTCTTATTTGACTCTCCCTTTTCTCTTTCTTCTCTTTATTTCACTCTTCACTGTGTCTCCTCTTCTCTCTATTTTACCCTTAGCCGTCTCTCCATCTGCTCTCTCTATTTCTCTCTTCTCCATCTTCTCTCTATTTTCTTTGTTTCTCTCTAATCTGTCTTTTCTTGTCTGACACATTTTTGGTTGGATCAAATCGATGGTGGCTAGATTTTAGGGGTGGAGATTTGGTGGTTGTTGGGTTGGTTTCGGTGGTGGAGTTAAATCGGTGGGTGAGTTTTGGTGGTGGGTCTCGGTGATGGTGGGTTTCGCTAATGGTGGATTTTGGTGATGGTGGGTTTCAATGGTGGCTGGATTTCAGGGATGGCAATTCATTGGTTGTGGGGTTGGGTTTCGGTGGCGGAGTTGAATCGGTGGCTGGGTTTGGTGATGGGTCAAAGTGATGGATCTTGATGATAGTGGGTTTCTATGTCTCGTCTCTCTCCTTCTCTGTGATTTTGGTAGTTTTCTTTGGTGGTGGTGATGGATTCTAGGTGGTGGTGGTGCGTTGTGGGGATGGTGGCTACTGTGGTTGAGGGTTTTTTTTTTTTTTTTTGCTATGGGGTTTTATTTTGGGATGGTTATTGACTATGGTGGTGGTGGTTGGTTTTGATTGTTGTACTGGTGGTGATTGTTACTTGGTTTTGATTGTTGTGCTAGTGGTGGCTGTTATGAAGAATTGGTGTTTGTGGCTAAGTTTTGGTGGAAGGTGGGTTGCATGGGTTTACTAGAGAGAGAGACAGAGAGGAACATAAAGGAAAGAGAGATAGAAGAGAATAGAGAGAAACAATTTTTTTTAAGTTTGAAGTTTAACTTTTTCTAAGTTTGAAGTTTACTAATATTTCGGCGTGGGTTATTCTATGGTGATGACTTCACATAATACTCAACTGCAATTAAATCTACTATCCACTGCCAATCTAATCTATTTTATCATGATAGTAGATCTACAAATTGCATTCTTATATCCTTAGAGCTTGTCACATCATTATTATTATCTATATATAATATAAAATCAAAGTTTTTGACTTTTTGAGAGACTTATGTTGGATTAAAAAATAATTATAATTTTTTTTAATTAGATCTCTCATTAGATTTTTTTTTTTTTTAATTTAAAAAGGACTCACTTTAGGTTTCCAAAAAAAAAAAAAAAAAAAAACAAAACTTTAGGATGAAGGAAAAGAGAGAGAGAGAGACTCCTATTAGAACTTATGGGGCCGGAGGGTCCAAAGATACTCAGCCACATATGAATTGGGCCCGAGGCCAAACCGAGGACGAGGACATGTCCAGGGACGAAACCAGAATTCGAAGTTGGGGGAGGGGGGGGGGAGCAAAGTATAAACCCAAAAGGTTTATAAAAATCAAAACTAACATCTACTCAAGCTTTGTTGAATTTCATCACATTCATTAACATTATAATCTCATATTTTCACAATTTGGACTGAATACTAATTTAATCGGTGATAATTTTTTAGAATTTTGTTTGAAAATTTTCATGAATTGGGACATCAACACTAGAGGCAATGCTGCATTATCAACTTCAAATTATTTGCAATTTTTTTTCTTTAAAAAAACAAATATTATAGATAATTATTAATTTTCCGATCATCAACAATTCAAGTAAAAGTTTCATTCTTTCCGTATTATATAGCTCCATCGTCTCAAAATTTAGTCCAAAAAATAAACCAAACAAACATACCCCACAAGCTACAACAACATTAATGTTAATAAAATATTTTGTAAAAATAGTTAATAATTCATTAAAATATTCCTACAAACAAGTATTACTATCCACTGCACAGATTTTATCATAGTTCCCACAAGCTTCATATTTTTGGATCAATATGCTATGGGCAAAGAGGATGTTGTAGTTTTCTTTTTAGTTTTCATGGGTTAAAATGTAAAGATTTTGAAGGAAAGGGGCCAAAAATATATTTTTTTTAGGGGAAATTTTGTATATAGTGCTTTTTTTTTTTTTTTTTTGGGGGGGGGGGGGGCAATGGCCCCCTCTACCCTAAAGTGGGCCGTCTCTAGACATATCCGGGACAAACACGTAGTGTCATAAAAGCCCATAATTGTAGGCGAAAAAGACAATGTTGATCGTACAGTCCAGGAACTACGCCGAGGACGAACCCTCTGGACATATCCGAGGACAAACACGTAGTGTCATAAAAGCCCATAATTGTAGGCGAAGAAGACAATGTTGATCGTAACAGTCCAAGAAACTATGCCGAGGACGAACCCTTCCTTGATTAACCAAGGCGAGATACGAAGCAGTGTTTTACCGACAAAGGCAACCTTCCATACCATTCCATATGAAAAGATAAGTACTATAGGTGAATAGGACAGAACGTGATCATGTAGTATCTCTAGAGAAAGCTGCTACCTTCACATTAAATGCACTACAGCTAACTCTCTGGCCACATTAATGTGGAGGTAATACCTGAATAGTGTGTTTCAGCCTTATAGCTACTGCATCGTGACTTAGAGGATGGGCTGATGGGACAAGTATTAACACCAACCGTCTGGCATACACGTGTAAGGTGGGAAGGAAAAGGAAGGAGAGTATAAAAGAAGATGGTGGCAACAAGAATAAAAGGGGGGAGAGAATGGTAGGAAGAAACATGGGAACATTCAGGAACAAACTTATAACTTAATTTTAGAATAAAATACAAGAACAGATCACCTCGGACCTTGCTGAGGACGATTTTTCTTCAATACAACCCTATTTCTTTTCATTCTCTTATCATCTAAATCTATTCCAACGTTTGTTTGATCAACTAAAACCCAGTTTTTTCCAACTCATTTCTCTACAAATTCATTGTTTTGGCTTTTTGGGCCTAAGTCCACCCACGCAGTGGGCTGGGATCTCAAACCCAGTCCTTACAGGACTTTCTCACTATTTAATTTTTTTTTTAAAAAAAAATACCACACGTTAGAATTTTTTTTAAAATGACTCACTTTAGGTTTCAAAAAAAAAAAAAAACAAAAACAAAAAGAAAAAAAAAACAAAACAAAAACAAAAGACTCACTTAAAAAAAAAAATTGTATTAAGGAAAAAGAGAGAAAGACTCCTATTAAGACTCTCTCACTATTTAGTTTAAAAATTATACAAAAAAAGAATCACGTAAAAAAAAAAAAAAAAAACTTTAGGATTAAGGAAAAAAAATAGAGAAAGGCTCCTGTTAGGACTCTCTCACTATTTAATTTAAAAAATTAAAAAATTTTATTAAAAANAAAAAATTAAAAAAATTTATTTAAAAAAAGAAAGAAAGAAAGACTCAAGTAATTAAAAAAAAAAAAAAAAACTTTAGAATTAAGGAAAAAAGAGAGAGACTCCTATTAGGACTCTCTCACTATTTAGTTTAAAATAATTTTTATAAAATCCTAACTTGATTATGAAACTATACAATCCATTACTTGAATGTGTAATGGCTTGCAAATAATTTGCTAGACGTTTTCAGATATTGCAAAAAAAAAATTCAAAAATTCAAATATATAAACTTCCAAAATGCCAAAAAATATTAAAAAATCAAAAGATTCACTATCTATAAATTATTGAAACAAAACAGAATATATATTTGACTACGCAATAGAAAAACATAAGAGAAAAATGTGTTATCTTCAAAAAAATGACCTATGGTTATAAAAGTTGAAATCTGCCAAATTGTTTTAGATATTACCCAAAAAAAAAAAAAAAACCCAAAAATATTGATGTTAAAACTTCCAAAATGACAAAAAAAATTAAAGAATCAAAATAGTCAAAACCTACAAATTATAGAAACAACATAAAAAAATGTGACTATAGTGTTACCTTTAAAAGAAATAATTTATCACTATAGTTGTGGAAATCTATCAAATAATTTCAATATTGCAAAATGATATCTCAAAAATTCATATGTTAAAACTTCAGAAATACCAAAAAATATTAAAGAATTAAACTGAAAACAATTAAATAAATGTTCTAAGGCATCCTATAAAGGAAGAGACAATCTTATAATGATGTAGCCTATAATAAGATTCACAAGTAATAGAGATAACAATGATTTATAACATGATCCCACGAAGAGCTTTTAGACCTTCCACCGCAGCTTTTGAGCCATTGTGTTTTCAGCTAAAAAATTAGTTTATTAGCTGAAAACAAAACCATCGGACGAACGCACCTTCAACTTATTTGTATTAATAAGAATCTTGAAATTAATGTTTGATATGTCAAAACTCAGAGAGTCCAGTAAAAGATGGATTTCAGTAAGAGGAAGAACTACCCCTCCATAGCTTTGTATATTTTCCATTAATGTAGCTAAACAATAACTTAACAGAAAACGACCATACATATAAATATAAGACATGGACCAATCTTTATAAAAAGATATCAATTTCAATATTCACTTTGTGGTGAGGGTTCTCAAACATCATCTTCTCTGCAAATAGTTTTGGGGTTTTAAGTCTTTTACACACAGTGGCGAAGCCAAGATTTTCGTTCAGGGGGGGCAAAATTGAAAGATTATATTGAAAGTAAAATTAATTTAAAGACATAGAAGTTAAACATGTGATTTGATTCCTTAAAATAAATCAATGTAAAAGTGTTAAGGATATAGAAATATATCTGCAAAGTTGTACTTTCTTGGCCTTGAATATCCTTAAAAAGTTATGTAAAATTCAACATTTCTTTCTCTATTCTTTTAAGTGGTAAGAACTAAGAAGTTAAAATTTTGGTCTATGGCAAAAATAAATTGTTTGAAACTGTGAAAAGGTTAAGATAGAAGAGAAAACAATTAGGAGGCTAGGGTTTTAGTTTGATATAAAAGGTCTTAAATATTATTTTTTTATTATTATGATGATGTGGATACCCTAATTCAAAGGAAATAATTGTGTGACAAAGGCACCAGGGGGAAAAAAAATTGCAGTTGCTTAAGAACATGCGGCAGGAAAAAAAAAGAAAAAAGAAAAAGAAAAAGAAAAAGAAAGAAGGAATATGGTTTTTAAGTGGGACCCAAAAAACATTGTTTTGTTTAAAAAGACAAATAAACCTATGGAACCTTTGTGTTATTTCTTATGGAATCTATATATAGAAAAAGACAAAATAGTGTTATTTGTTCTCTAAGTATAGAACGTTTGAGATCAAAATGGCAGGTGTTGTAAATTGCATACTATATAGGATTTTTTTTTGGGGAGGTCTAGGATTTTTTTTGGGGATTGTTATAGAATTTTAGTTGAAGTAGAATCTTCAAGCTCTTGAAATATATATCTAATAGAGTTTTACTTAAATTAACTATTGTAACACGATAATTACATGTTGAAAATAAATAATAAATATATATGATATAAAACCTAAAAGAAAAAGAAAATTGTGATAACGTGAAAAATTGTGAGAGGACCAATCTTTATAAAAAGATATCAGTTTCAATATTCACTTCGTGGTGAGGGTTCTCAAACATCATCTTCTCCGCATATAGTTTTGGGGTTTTAAGTCTTTTACACAAGCAGTTTTTAAATAGGAGAGAGTAGAGGCTATGGGAGAATGTTATTGTATTTGGCTAGAAGTCTAATTTACATTAGGAGTTATTTTTGTTATAGAATTTTAATTGAAGTAGAATCTTCAAGCTCTTGAAATATATATCTAATAGAGTTTTACTTAAATTAAACTATTGTAACATGATAATTACATGTTGAAAAGAAATAATAAATATATATGATATAAAACCTAAAAAAAAATAATAATAATAATAACGTAAAAAATTGTGAGAGTTTTATAAATTTTGGTTATATATATATATATATATATTTTGATTATCCAACTCATTAATAATAACGTAAAAAATTGTGAGAGTTTTATAAATTTTGGTTATATATATATATATATATATTTTGATTATCCAACTCATGGATCAAACTTGATCCACGTTGGGTTGAAAAAACCCTCATCTTTTATCTAAACTTTATAAATTAATAAAAAAAATCCTTAAATTTTAGCTAAATTGTATAATTTGCCCATGAAAAAATTACATTTTCTTGGATGAAGCCCCTGGATCGGTCACTGCTCGGAGTAACTGGTTATATCTTTTCTTTATTTATATAAAGGCAACAAAAAGCTGTCCATTCCTTTCATCGTCTTCGGTTGGGTTTTAGGGCAACCTCGTCAGACAGACAGAACTACACGAAGAACCGCCTCAGTAAAAACATCCCGCTCTAAACCAATAGCGTAAACCCAGGTCTCTCTCTCTCTCTCCGAAACCTATGAATTGAAATAATTAACGTTAACTTATAGATCCGATTGCTACGAAATACTGCGTTTTCTATTTGTCTCTACCCAGTCTTAGGATAATAATAATAATAATAAAAATCTACGGATTCGTTCATGATAAACATGCACTCTATATCATCAACTAGTTCTTTGTTTGTTTGTGTGTGTTTTGTTTTGTTTCGGATTTCAAAGAATTGTATTTTTTTTTTATTTTTTATATAGAAATCTAATTCTGTGAAATCTACAACACTCTCATCCCAGTTGATATGTGGAGAAAACACAACATTTATTGTGTTCTTTAATTTATGTCTTTCAATCAAAAAGATATTCTAGATGTTAACTTAGCTATCTCATAATGGACGTGAAGTCACAGATCTTTGGGAAAAAGGATTTTGTTTGTGTTTTATTAGTATTTGATTATTTTTAGTTATATTCACTTGCAATGTTAGGCCATGATTTGATCCTGAAAATTGAGTCTAGTACTAGTAGTGGAGTGTGATGATGATCCCACTTTAGTTGGCTCCCGCGAAGAATAAGTGTTGGGTGCACATAATAAAAATGGACTTAATAGTTAAATTATCTAACACCAAAGATTTAGGATTTGCATATGCTGATAGTTTTTCAAGCAACAGTGACTGTGTGGTAGTGGCATTGTGCATAATTTGCACAATGTATCATTTAGGGTATGCCTAGTGCAGGCTTTGGTAAACGCAATGCTACATGATCATTCATTAGTGCAAATGGCCAGACCTAGTCGATGCTATATGTACTCATTTGTTGGTTAATTCACTTAAATAAAAATTAATGGTTTGTTTTACTTTATAAGCAATTGCTGTAGCGATGACATCTTTTATGCAGTTTTGCACAAAATTGACACTACAACAAAATAATTTAACTATTAAGTCCATTTTTATTATGTGCACCCAAAGCGTATTCTTTGCGGGAACCAATTAAAGTGGGATCATCGTCGCACTCCACTACTAGACTCAATTTTCAGAATCAAATCATGGCCTAACATTGCAAGTGAATATAATTAAGAATAATCAAATACTAATAAAACAAAAACAAAATCCTTTTTCCCAAAGATCTGTGACTTCACGTCCATTATAAGATAGCTGAGTTAACATCTAGAATATCTTTTTGATTGAAAGACATAAATTAAAGAACGCAATAAATGTTGTGTTTTCTCAACAAAACTGCATATAGCATCTTTAATGCAGTTTTATGATGACATCTGTCCCCTGCTCGCCTGGGGGTACATGGTCTGGGTAGTAATCCTCTATATGAATTTTTTCCTCTCTCACTTATGTTCTAATTTTCTGCCCCTTGTTTCTACTTAAGTTCACATTGCTAAAGAAGTTTTTATGTTCTTTTGTACATAATTCTTTTGTATTTTTTTGTAATTCTTTACTGTAGTTTATGTACATTGAACATGATGTAGTCTCTGTTTAATAAAATTATTCTTACTTATCAAAAAAAAAAAATGCTAAAGAAGTTTTTGTAAAAGAAAACAAGAAAAAGAGACTCCAATAGTATACAATCAATTTCCCAAAATTTTCTTAGCCACCAATGAAGTAACATATTCTTAAAGTGGTCTTGGTACTTCACTGATTTTAGTTACAGTAATATTTTTATTCATCCATGTCAAAGATGGGGGTAAATGGATCGCATAAATCAATTGTCTGGAGCCCCCTTTTGCATGTGAATATTGATGTCATCAACTTGGCCTTTTAAACCAGACAATTCTTTCCTTTCTCAGGGGTATCAGTGCAGATGCTTTGTTTTTTTTTTTTTTTTGGGTAGATCATGAGTTTGGTTGACTTGAAGTAATAATGTAATTTACATAATTTATATCTTTTATTAATTTGATGTTCCATGCTGTCCTTTGAGCAGGAAAGGAATCTGATCTGCTCGATTTGATTGATATGTCGAATTTTGCGAAACCAGAAAATGCTTTGAAACGAGCTGAAGGTAAGTGACAGATATTATTTTGCGTTTGCTATGTGGTAGTACCATGTTTTGGGATAATTTCTTTAAATGATGGATCTTTATCTTGAAATGTCACTGTATTGCTTGGAACTATAGGTAAATATTCAAAATCAAAAGAACAAGACTATTTATGGTATGTTTTATGGTGTAATTCATGGGATGTCATTTTCCCCTTATCATTATTTATATACCTTGGCATAGGACAAGGAGGAATCCAAATCAGATTTTGAGGTTATGGATATCTAGGATTTTGAAGAATTAGGGTTAGGGATTGGTAGGAAAAAAGCTGGTAAGTAGTAAGGAATGTAGGGTTTCTAATGGTGAAAAAAAGAATAGTCAGATTTGGGGATGAAACAAAGGGGAAGGTCTTGGTTGCCGTTTCAGGGCTGTGAACATTAACATGTGAACAGTACTTTGTCTTCTGTGGGTTTTTTGATGGGTAGTTTAGGATTTTGAAGTTTTGAATATTAGGGTTTTAAAAATGACAACTCAATGTTTGGTTGCTAGGGGTCCAGTTGCTGATTTAGGGATAAAAAAACAAAAAAGCTTCTAGACTTCCTAAGCATTGCACCTAGCATCACACCTCAAAGAAGATTTTATCACACAAATCTTAGACAGAGCTTTATAGCCTTTGAGAATTTAGAAAACATATTATTTCCCCCCTAAAGAGAAAGCTTACATTCATATAAATAGATGACTAATACCTAACCCTAATAGGACTCGGACTCCTTGGGCTTTGATTACTAAGTCCAAACTAAATGACTAAACTCACAAGTAAAATCCAATAAAATATTCAAACCCCAAAATAAGACCTACTAGGCCAATATTTCAACCCGCATCCAGGTACCAGAAAATTATAGAACTGCTCTTGACACTTAAACATAAATGGTATAAAATAAAAGTGAAATTGGATTCACGCTACCTGCGTTACCTTTCTTTTGGCCTGACTGCAAGCTTAAAATAACTTCTACTTGTGTTTCTGAATACCACATGGGTTGGCAATTTTTCCTTTTTTAGTTGATAGACTCTTCAGCTCTTTTTTGTCATGTTCCTGTAGATTGAAATTGGAGATTGCATCTTTTCTTCTTCTGTAGTGCATTAGTTCTTCTGCTATGTATGCATTTTAGCACTTGATGTAGTGCCTTCACTGAACAAATAAGGACTCATTTGTGGCTTGGTCATATTTTATATTCTTGAACTGATCCACTTTGGTATTCACGGTGCAGAGTTAATAAATGTTGGACAAAAGCAAGATGCATTGCAAACACTTCATGGCCTTTTCACCTCAAGGAGACACAGAGCATGGCAAAAGCCACTTGAAAGGAGTATGTTTAAGTATATAGAGCTGTGTGTAGACTTGCGGAGAGGTCGGTTTGCCAAGGATGGACTCATTCAGTATCGTATCATATGTCAGCAAGTAAATGTTAGTTCTTTGGAGGAGGTAATCAAGCATTTCATGCATCTATCAACTGAGCGAGCTGAGCAAGCTCGTAGCCAGGCACAAGCTTTAGAAGAAGCTCTTGATGTTGAAGATCTAGAAGCAGATAAAAGACCAGAAGACTTAATGCTAAGCTACGTGAGTGGAGAGAAAGGGAAAGATAGATCTGATCGAGAGCTTGTGACCCCATGGTTTAAATTTCTATGGGAAACATATAGAACAGTGCTTGAAATCTTACGGAACAATTCAAAATTGGAAGCACTGTATGCGGTGAGCAAATAGAATCCTTCTTTTTGTT